>NC_074714.1:53235134-53465134 GCF_947242115.1 Biomphalaria glabrata
AACAAGGGCGTTAATAATATATAACCAAGGGCGTTAATAATATATCAACAAGGGCGTTTATTATATATAAACAAGGGCGTTAATACTATATAAACAAGGGCGTTAATAATATATAAACAAGGGCGTTAATAATATATAAACAAGGGCGTTAATAATATATAAACAAGGGCGTTAATAATATATAAACAAGGACGTTATCCCCCTTCCCGTTTTTTACAACTTATTACAAAGCTTATATCCAATCACTCTGTTTATCTATCTGTCAATTTGTCTGTCTGGTAAAAAGTTTGTACACGTTATTCCCCACCCCCCCAGCCATTCTCGGATCAAGTTGAAACTTAGCATACTTATTTATCGGCGTAGACAAGACATGAATCAATGTAGAAAATAAAGCGAATCTGTCGATTAATTACTGGTAATTAATTATTTTGTTTGATAACAGCAAGGGAAATTAATCCTTCAGTATTCAGCGATACGGCTAAATGTGTAGAGCTCCGTCCCCTTATATATTTATTGTACCTTACTAAATATGAAAAAATAAACGGTTAATGAAGTAGTTATTGTTAATAAATTATTTAATGTGTTATCGAGTAAGGAAAAAAGCTTCTACATTATTGAGATATATAGCTGTTGGTGTGGAGTTATTTCCCATGATTTTGTTTATATTTTGCAATTTTTTTTAAATATTGTTTTTATTGTTTAAGTTAAAGTTGAAATAACTATTGCCTCCTTTTTTCCGAAGATAGGTGACGCCCTTGAGAGAGCTATTGATTCCGAAGTCATGTGTATGTGTTGAATTATGTATGCATCTGTGTGTACATTTCTAGTGATGTCTGGGGGTTGAGAAGCAGTAAGAGAGAGTCTTGCGGGGGGGGGGGCGGTAAGAAAGAGTCTGGGGGGGTGCATGAACGTGAGGGTTGGGAGAAAAAGAGATGGTGGTTGGGTGTGTGTTTATACTTTTAAAGTGAAGACGTTTTCTAAGCAGTGTTTTTTGCTGAAATGATGGTTGCTTTGAGGATGGTGGTTGAAAAGGGGCGGGGCGAGAGGTTGTAGGTCACGGTGTTCTTGTAATCCCCCCCACGTGACTTGGAAGGCCACAGCACGTCCTGGCTTGAGTGTCAAAGTGCTCATCTTCATACACTTTACTCACTACACATCCATCATTCCAACCTCATCCTCATTTCCCATGCACACCACTAACCCAACCACAGTCACCATGTTTTCCACGTTGACCACACATATTCCACATCTTTCCATCTACCACACTTACCACCAACCACACCCGACACAGTTTCTGTTTTTTTTTCTCCTTTTCCATACCAATTGTTTACGTTGTAAACTGTAATTTTGGCTTACTTGTAGAATAGCTTTTCAGGCGCCCTCATACACCCTCTTTTTCTTGAACCGTACGCCCCCTCCCCCCTCGCAACAGTGGCAGTGGAAAACAAACGTAGGAGAACGAGGCATGACCTAATGGCCCGGAAACACCTATCCGCCATCTTTCTTGACTTAAAACATATTGAATTCTTACTTACAAATAAAATTCCGATTTCAGGGCATGCATTCTATTGGACAGATGATGTTAAGGTCATCTGTTTCTTTGGCCAAGGCTAACGAGTATGGTTTCATGTGGTCAGCACAACGACCAGCCGCCTTTACTTTCCCCCATCTAAAGTCAGGTACCCATTGGAGCCGGGTGATTCAGTGACGCCCTAAAAATCCTGAATTTCAAAATCCCAGTGTTCACCGAGATTCGAACCCAGGGCGCGCCAAGTTCGAAAGCCAAGTGCCTAACCACTCAGCCATCGCGACCCAAAGTGGCTTAAGCTTTAATTATCGATAAAATGGGGTTGATGGGTTTGACCAATATAATTAAAAAATAATTGCCTAATTCGTTATTGAATATAATTCATATGTTGGTAATAAACTATAAACTATTTAAAGCCTATGTCTTATATCTGTATTGTGATAGTAGTATTATAGCCTGACTAATTGTTGTCGCGTGATATGGTATGTCAAGTTTGCTAAGAACAACAAAAGTTATGTATGAATTTTTTTTTTCAGAATTTATTGAAATGTTCAATTAGAGCTAAAAATAGCTCACAAAAGTCAAAGGGATCTATATATAGACTCGATTTTTAAACTAACGATAATCCCGTTTTTACTAATAGTACTCCTAAGTAGCATTGTATAAAATTGGATAAATATAAATAACTGTCTTGATTTCAACACTCTCTTACTGTAGATTTATTA
Organism: Biomphalaria glabrata; assembly: GCF_947242115.1. Lineage (NCBI taxonomy): Eukaryota > Metazoa > Mollusca > Gastropoda > Planorbidae > Biomphalaria > Biomphalaria glabrata. The sequence goes on from NC_074714.1 coordinate 53,237,388, forward strand.
TTGAAATTGTTATATATTTTGTCCCTATACTAGACGTTACCTGTTTATTCATTATACAATTCAAGATCTTTGTATTACAGTTTTAAAGTTTGATCAATAATAATAATAATCTATATTGACGGTGGGTAAATTTGTTCTACAGTTGGGCATTACACACACCACTACATTATAAGAGTATTCAACTTGTACGATAGCACCAGTGTCGTAGCAAGGTACCCGAAGGCACGGGTTGAAGAATATAATATGTCGGTGCTCTCCCCCCCCCCCAATAAGACAAATTTAGTGTGTGCCAAAAAAAAATCGAGTATTTTGTATATGTAACAAAAGTCATTCCAATGCAACTAGTTATAAATCGGCTTTGTACAAGTTCATGTGGGCCCCAATTGGTCATGAGCCATGGGCCCAAATGCAATGAAACACTTGCAATGGTTGTTACGTGGGCCCCTAATGGATGCGCCATGGATGCTACGCCACTGGATAGCACACATATGTACGTGATCATGTCCCATTTTCTTTTAAACATTTCCTGAAGTGGATTTCTGTTTGGTCGCATACTTCTACTCCTGCAGAAATCTTCAGCGGACACACAACAATACATGATAAGTGCACACAGTCTGTTCGATAGGAGATTGGAGAGCACACAATATATATATAAGCGCTCACTATCCATTTTCTCTTTAACATTTTCTGTAGTGGATATCGGTTTATTTACTTGCTAGTGCTTCAGAAAGATTCAGCTACGCTTTGACTATGATGCCACTAGATTTACTTTTAGAATTACGCATGCGCAACAATCACGAATACCAGGGTTACTAAGGTGTTATTGCCCTTGTGGATATCCTGTAGACACGTCCACACTTATTTCCATTTTATTGTCTAGAAGTTTGCTCGCTATATAGGTAGGTGCATGTCTTGTTACTCGCTATATAGGTAGGTGCATGTCTTGGATTGAAGTGTTTTTACAATATTTAACAACCTCTGCACTCACCTACATTTTCACTCGTCTCGTTCGCCCTTCTCTCCACTTCACGCACGACCTTTCAAGTTGTTTCAACCCCATCTTATTTGCATACGTGTATCAAACAATCCAACTTGAGTTTTAAATGTCCGATTGTCTATTTACACTGTTGTTTGAAAAATAATGCATCTTTTTTTTTTTACTCAGCATGAATACGAGTAACATTAAAGTGGATCTCCAGTGAAGGACTCGGCCTAAGGACTTAGATATTGTTTTTCTTCTTTTTTTTTTTTCAATATTTTACTTTAATAAAAAATTATTGTGTAAATTGAAATATTTTATCTAACAAGTTACAGAAGTTCGAAGCATTGATCGGCAAGCCATAGAGATCTGTTTTCTCTGTTTAAAGTCGGCTGTTTCTGAGGCAATTTTAAGTTTTACAGGGTAGGATCGCTAGCTCTACACCGAAGTTACACCGAACCCTTCTCCTTTCTTACCCAGATTTGGGACCAACAAATAGTTACACTAATCATTGAGTGATAAGCATAATATTTTATAATAGTAATGTTAGAATAGTCATATGAATTTGTTCTTCTACACGGAATAAGAAATATGCCTTTATCATAAGTTATAATTAGTTTTGTTATGTAATATTTTACTTTACCACTGGACTGTCTCAAAGCTTAGTGATTTTACTAATGGTGTTACTATAGTTCAGGGGTGGACAACCCTTTGTATCGAGGGACGCATGCGGCCCGCGGTCCGTAATTTTCCCACCCCTGATCTAGTTAAAAGTAAGTTTTCATTTGCTATCAACGTCATGGCTCTTTTTTGCGCTGTTCTTCAATTAGTTAATGTAGAGATATCAGCATAGTCTTAGTATTAGACTATTTAGACCTAAGTAAGTAAAGTAAAGTTCCCCTTTCACACCTTGTGGTCTATAGGGCAGATGATGTAAAGGTCATCTGATTCTGTGGCCTACGGTTAACGAGGGTGTCATGTGGCCAGCACAACGACCTTTACTTTTCCCCAACTAATGTCAGGTACCCATTAGAGCTGGGTGGACTCAGAGGCGCCCGAAGATCCCGAAATTAAAAATCCCAGTCTTCACCAGGATTCGAACCCCGGACCTCGGTTCGGTATCCAAGCGCTTTACCGCTCAGCCACCGCCTCCCAATTTAGACCTACTTTATATAATTATTTAAGTTTTTTGTTGTTGACCCAATTCTGATACTCTTATGGTGACACAACTAGCAGAAGAATTCACCAAGTACATAATAGCTGAAGCCAGAGGTTCACATTTGTACTTGAGCGACATGTAGATTTAATCAACAGTTCTTGATTCATTGGAGATAATTTATAAACGCAAGGACTGTTCTGAAGACAAGAGGTTAGGGTTAGACTGACCCCTCATACATAATCAAGCAGAGTGTGGAATTTTTTGTTTGGGGGCTGACCATTAGCTGAAATGAGCTAATTAACTGATCAGTCGTTTTGAAGTACGGAGATGTGCTAGGATGCACGTGTATGTTAGACTGATGTCTACTTTCTGTTTCTTCAGCTCACTCACGCACACACACACGCGCACACACGCACACACACACGCACGCACACACACACACACACGCACGCACACACACACACACACACACGCACACACACACGCACACACGTGTGATTTTGCAACCATTCGACAAATGTCTATGCCTCGAAAGTGACGTCACCGCAGGGGCCCTTGTAGTGGACTTTGGTCAAACAAGTGGGTCCGGTCCAGCCCTGGTTTAATTGCGTGAGAAAAAAAAAAAAAGAGTGCGTAAAGAAATCAAATGAGGAGGGAGCGAGAGAAGGAGGAAAGGGGGGGGGAGGTGGAAAAGAGAACCGCGTACAAAATCAAAGTGGCGATTCAACGAGTGTCCGCTGGTCATAGAGGCTTAGGGGTCCGTGAGATTTCTTGCAGTGTGAGCTGTCATGAAGTGGTCACTCGTGCAGATTGCCACCAATTCCGCCAACTGGTCAACTCTAAGGCCAGGGCAATAGAACAACATAATTCCTGCTTTTGTGGACCGGGGGAGGGAAGAGGAGAGGAGAGAGAGAGAAAAAAAAGACAGAATGGGGAGGGGGAGGCAGTAATCTGACGAGAAATCTAACAAGTAGGTTCTCCCACAAAATTCCCATGTCCTCAATTCAATCCTCAATATTGCCCTCCCCCCTCTCCTCCTCTCAGCTCCAGCGTCTTCCATCTCAACCAATATCTTAACAACATGTCTTGGAACTTTTGGAGAAAAAAAGAAACATTTCTTCATAGTCTCTCCCTCTTATGACGTAATCATACGCTTTTGACGATATATCCCCCCCCTTCTCCCTCACCCACTTACACCAGCCCCCAAATTTCCCACTCCCCTCACTTTTTTCCTTATATCACCCCAGCTCCCTACCCCCCTGCCTCAAGTGCTGTATATATAAAAATTAGCGCCTTCCCTAGACGTGACTTATATACACAACAATTTTGGAGTTGGCAACACGTTGGATGCGTTTAGTTACTGAGGAAACATAGCGTTATATCTTATTATTACAATATTATCTCGTCATTCTGACTAGATATAGATCTAATACTTTTTTTTGTGCTATTGTTGTTGTTTTTTTTTTTTGTTATTTAGTAGATCTATATTCTTGGATTGAGTTCCCGACGTCACGTTGGTAGAAGACAAATTGTTTCGTTGTCTTCTGTTTGTGTTTCGCAATTTTATTTTCAGGATTTAACAAATTATTTGATTTTTTTCTTGAAGGTAAGGATAAGTATTTTAACATGCAAAATACACAAAGTGCTTTAAGAAACACAGCAACACAAAGCTTCTCTAAGGGAAAGAACGCCTCTCTTACAACTATTTCGATCAACAATATAAAAGTTATTTCCCTTATTCGATATCAAACAAAATTATTAATTACCAGTAATTCATTGAATAATTGGTAATTTTTTTTTTATTCATTCATATTTTGTTAGGTACAATAAATAATTTATAAGGTATCAACTGGTGGGAGAATGCTGTGTGGTGGGGGTGGGAAGGGTAATTTTATAAGGGGACTAAACCCAACAAATTAGCCATATCTGTGAATACTGAAAGATTATTCTCCCTTGTTGGTATCAATCAAAATAAAATTAATTACCAGTAATTAAATGACTAATTGGTCAATGTTTTGTATTGATTCATGTCTTGTCAATGCCAATAAATAAATGGGCAGCGTTTCAATTCGCTCTGAGAATGGGCGTGGGAGAAATAACGAGTACAAACTTTTTACCAGACAAACAAACAAAATAAACCATTGACATATGCATATTCATGTACACATATATATATTTAGAATAGTAATTTTTTTTAATGTATATAAGTTAGTTTTTTTTTGTACTAAATTTATTTATATTTTATGTATTTTTTATGTTAGCCTACTTCTTATGAAAACTATATAATGTATTAGAGTTACCTTTCCTTGATCAAAAGTGTTAAATCTAAAAACATTTATAAAAAAATAGAAAGCGTCTGTGGGATAAAAAAAAAACCTACTCTAAGGACTTACTGTAAGCTTGCCAAAACATACATAAAAGCGTACATTTTAATTAATTCTCCAGCCGCGCATGCATTAGTTATGATCTCATTGTTGCCTACGCCGAGTCATTTGTGTTTAGTTTTGAAGCGGGAATTGTCTCAGAGCACTAAGGTTATAAAGACACTTCTTTTAAACATTAAGAGAAAAATCAATGACGATAAATGTTGTATCAATCAGTCAATTAATCGGTTTAACTTGACTTATGGTTGGAGTTGTTTATTACAAGCGTTACTGTGTCTTTAGTGGACAGTCTGGGATTTAAAAAAACAAAAAAACTTTTTCAGTCGAGTGTCTTGTCTCGTGTGTCTCGTCTCGTGTGTCCTGTGTGTCTCCTGAAGTCGCGGTAGTCTCCATCCTCCGTTTTAACGGGAGTCGCTGGGCAGGTATCGATTTTACAGCCCGTAGTTTACAACAATTCCCCTCCCTCCCCCTCCTGAAACAATCTCACCCCCACATCTCCGAGTCTCCTCACCCACAAGGCCATTACATTCCACACACCTCCACACGGGCACACACACGCACCTTGCCCCGCTGGGAGTTGCCCGTTGGTCAGGTCCATGTCATGATTGCCTCCCTTACTTTTTTTTAAATTTTGATATTGCGGGGTTACTTGCCCATTGGATTCAACAGTTGTTTTTTTGTTTTTTTCCTTAAAGTTAATTCTTTTAAGTTTTTTTTTTGCTTTTCAAAAGCCATTTTCTCTCGATATAATCAATACCTCTCTAGCGCTTGGAATTGAATGTGTATGATCTAAGGCAGTGGTTCTCAACCTTTTAAGTTCGGCGACCCCTTTTTACAATCCACCACTCTGCCGCGACCCCCACCCCCACCCCCACATACATACAGCAATAGAAGAGTAGACAATAACAATCCATGTTTTCGATGGTCTTAGGCGACCCCTGGCAAATGGTCAATCGACCCCCAAAGGGGGTCGCGACCCACAGGTTGAGAACCCCTGATCAAAGGTCAAATACATAGGCTTCTTGTTCATGTCGAACTAAAAAAAAACAACAATAAAAAGGTTTTGGTTTGATATGTTCCTATTTTTCCTATTTACCAAACTCGTACAGCGTACTCTTGTAGTTTTCTTTGGAACATGAAGTATACCGAATGTAGTACAAGTTTTAATCATGCCTAGAAGTGTGCTTGCATAACCGTAACATGGACACAGACATGGACACAGATATGGACACAGACATGGACACAGATATTTACACAGACATGGACACAGATATTTACACAGACATGGACACATACATTGACACAGACATGGACACAGATTTTTACAGACATGGACACAGATATTTACACAGACATGGACACGGATATTTACACAGACATGGACACATATATTTACACAGACATGGACACAGATATTTACACAGACATGGACACAGATATTTACACAGACATGGACACATACATTGACACAGACGTGGACACAGAGATTTACACAGAGATTTACACAGACATGGACAAATAGATTTACACAGACATGGACACAGAGATTTACACAGACATGGACACAGATATTTACACAGACGTGGACACAGACATTGACACAGACATGGACACAAATATTTACACAGACATTGACACAAACATGGACACTAATATTTACACAAACATGGACACAGATATTTACACAGACATGGACACAGATATTTACACAAACATGGACACAGATATTTACACAGACATGGACACAGATATTTACACAGACATGGACACATACATTGACACAGACGTGGACACAGACATTGACACAAACATGGACACAGATATTTACACAGACATTGACACAAACATGGACACTAATATTTACACAAACATGGACACAGATATTTACACAGACATGGACACAGATATTTACACAAACATGGACACAGATATTTACACAGACATGGACACAGAGATTTACACAAACATGGACACAGATATTTACACAGACATGGACACAGATATTTACACAGACATGGACACAGATATTTACACAGACATGGACACAGAGATTTACACAAACATGGACACAGATATTTACACAGACATGGACACAGATATTTACACAGACATGGACACAGATATTTACACAGACATGGACACATATATTTACACAGACATGGACACATAGATTTACACAGAGATTTACACAGACATGGACACAGAGATTTACACAGACATGGACACAGAGATTTACACAGACATGGACACAGATATTTACACAGACGTGGACACAGACATTGACACAGACATGGACACAGATATGGACACAGACATGGACACAGATATTTACACAGACGTGGACACAGACATTGACACAGACATGGACACAGATATGGACACAGACATGGACACATACATTGACACAGACATGGACACAGATATTTACTTAGACATGGACACGGATATTTACACAGACATGGACACAGATACTTACACAGACATGGACACAGATACTTACACAGACATGGACACGGATATTTACACAAACATAAACACAGATATTTACACAGACATGGACACAGATATTTACACAGACATGGACACAGATATTTACACAGACATGGACACGGATATTTACACAGACATGGACACATATATTTACACAGACATGGACACAGATATTTACACAGACATGGACACATACATTGACACAGACGTGGACACATACATTGACACAAACATGGACACAGATTTTTACACAGACATTGACACAAACATGGACACAGATATTTACACAGACATTGACACAGACATGGACACATACATTGACACAGAAATTTACACAGACATGGACACAAAAGACAGTTTACTGACATGTACATACAATGAACTTTTTTCTTATTCTAAAAATAGTTTTCAAAGACAAGAGTTTTGAAAAACCAATTCCCCTGTATGTCATTGCAAATCTAGGTTTATTCTAGGTTTATTCTAGTTTTATTCTAGGCTTATTCTAGAGTATGAAACAAACCAACTTTAAAGTAAAAAAAAAATAAATAAACCTTTTTCTTTAATTTTCGTTCGTTATTTTTATTGATTACCATAAATTCTTCTTTTTTGTCTTTTTTCTTTGCCAGGAACCATAATTTACAAAACTAATTTTGAATCGCGAGTGACCTTTCCTTTTTTTCCCCCTGTTTGTTAAACTCCAGCTTTAACTGAGCAATTAAACGACGGAGTCCATCGATTGATGAAAGGACGAGAAGGGATTGGGGATGGTGGGCGGGGGATGGGGATGCGTCGACATGAGGATAATATCCCAACCGGAAGGATAAAATTATGACTTACTTAAAAGATCAGAGACTTAAGTCTTGAGGCTCACCCACAGAAGAAATCAGACTAGGACAAAATGGCCGAATGTCTGGGCTTCTGTCTTTACTTAAAATAATTAACTTCCGGTATATTTTTTATAAAAAAATATTTTATTTTTATAAAAGTACTCTTTAAGAGTTTTTGACTTTATGTACACGTGTTGTACGGGTTATTGTACACGTGACAGCATATGTGTTTGTACATTAATGGGTAACTGTGTACATGCAAGTGTTGCACATGTCTTGTGTACATATGTATGTGTACAATGTGTGTATATGGGTACATGTGTGTTTACATGTTTGTGTACATGTACAGGTTTCTAAGTCTTGCAGTTACAGAGTTTCACCTCGTTGCTTGGTACTTTTTCTTTTCTTTCTGTACATTCCCCCCCCCCCCCCCCAAATAATTGTGCCGCGTGATCCAACGCTTTACTTGTCAGAAATAAAAAACTTAAGTTTTTTTCGCTTCATGTTTATATTCGAAACGACCGTGATAGAACTTTTAAAAAACAAAGCTTTTCAAAGTCCAGGGAAGCTAAAACATAAATTTAGTTTCAGCAATAAATAGAATCCAGATATTTCTAGAAGTATCCTATGTCGCTGAGTTTTAAAAAGTGGAAAAAAAGAATTCGTTGCCAATTTCATTTCAAAACATTCAATGCAAACTTATTTAATTACGCTTTTATTTTAAAGATGTACTTATTTATTGTTTGTTTGTAAATGTTTTGCATACTTCGGATATTCCTTCAGGGTTGAATATCTGTCACTTCTTAGTCCAAACCTCCGCAGCATCAGGAATACCAGCAGGCAGGGTATGAGCCCAGCACCAGCGAGAAGTCCTAAATAGAGTCTAACGCACATACCGCACGACCAGACGGCCACCTGATTGTCGTCTATGATATAATATTGTTTATTGTTCTTTAATGGACTGTACCACAGTAACTTCCCTAAGATTTTTAATTTCGGGATCTTTAGGTCGCTTCTGAGTCCAGCAAACCCTGACATTAGTTGGAGTAAAAAAAAAAGGCGGTTGGTCGTTTTGCTGGCCACATGACAACCTCGGAAACCGTGGGCCACAGAAACAGATGACCTTTACATCGTCTGCTACATAGATTGCAAGGTCTTCATGTATACACTTCCGGCCTCACATCTGTGGTGAATTTGATCAATTCATTCACTGACCTATATATACGTATCGGGTTGATACCCTGCTATTGACAACTATCTAGAGCTCTGCAAAGTGAATACGTCTTCTGGATACAATGGCTAGACCTTCACACCCTGTGAACCCCAAAAGCAAGCCAGAAATGTCCTTGAACTGGGAGCCTGGCATCAAAGGAGCTCATTTATCTCTGACCCGACCTGGCGTGACCTAGTTAACCTCTCATCGATTTCATCTGCGGACTTTCACGTTTTACTCACCCCGCTCCCAACTTTGGGCCCCCCCTCCCCAACATCTTTTCTTAACTCCCAAGGCCTTCTTTCTCCTCCTCCTCCCCTCACCCTCTTTCGTACTTCTTTTTCTTACCACTTAAGGACATAATTATTATTTGTAAAGAGCTTGCGAGGACTTGAGGTCCGCAGGACCCTGGACGAGAAGGAGGCACGAGGTCTTAGGTCATGAGTGTGTAAAAAAAAAAAAGGCAAAAATAATCGAAAAAATGTGAAGAGTGAGCAATCTACAAGAATAGGAACGAACATGAACTCTCACCAAAAAAAAACCCAGATAAACACACACTGATACAACAAGATGAAAAGAAAAAAAAACCCAGATGAAAAAAAAATGAGTTAATGACATGATGACAAGGTCATCTTAACGGGCAGACCCGTACAGATGCGGACATTTGAAAATGTGGCTGTATCATTTCAGACGAAAATTGAATGTGGATTCTATCATCGGGAACTGTTGATTGAAATACTGTTCCCTTAAAGCAGAAAAATGTCCAGCCACCCCTCTTTTCGGTCTAACATGGAGGAGATCTAGACTAGACTGGACATAAACTAGTTTTTTTTTTTAAAGGAAACCTCAGAATTTGCGCTATTCAATTTTAGCTTTATCATCACAGGATAGTAGTATTCAGAAGTAGTTTTTCCATTATTTCTGTGTTGCTAGTGCACAATTTTGGGATTTATAACAATTACTACTTCAACTGATAATCAATGTAAATAATAGGGTTAAGTAAATATGTTTATTTTTCCTAATTTTGCTATGCAAATGCAATCAAAAATATGATTACAATTATTATTTTAACAAATAATCAATGTAAATAATATGGTTAAGTAAGTATGTTTATTTTTCCTAATTTCGCAGTACGTACTTTAAATAAATATTAATAAAATAAAATTTGTTTCTTTCCTTTGCAAATTTTTAGTTTCTTTGAATCCTAAATATGGCACATTGGGCAACAACGGTAAATGAGAATTTCTCTACTGGGTTTGTCATTAATGAGATGGATTTCTGAAATTTGTCACGACGCACGAATTTTATGTAAAAAGTTAGCTCAATAGGATCATGAATATTATGTCATACAATATCAGGATTATGTTTCTTTACTAGGACGGAAATGTGAGTTCACAGTAGGAATTGAAAAATGTGGTGTTTGATGTTAGCAATTGGAATTTTAAAATACATAAGAAAAGAAGATTGGTGAAAAAGGGGGAAATTCTTTGAGACATGATAACACCCTTACAACAAGGGGAGAGAAATGAGGACCAGACTAACGTAGAAAAGATGGGAGTTAACCGTGGCGGAGACAAGTGTGGGGTGATTCGAGGGGCCAAATGGATGAAGCTTTTACTTCAACATGACAATTGTGTGTGGGGTGGGATTGTGTGGTACATGTGGCGTTTGTGTGTGGAAGAGAGGATCTTGCTAAAGTGTGAATGGGTTGTGTGTTGGAGGGTGGGTGTCTTGAGGTGGTGTTCACCCTGTGGGTGGCGTGAGCGAAGCTGAATGAAGGTTTTAAAAGCGTAACATCAAATCAATTGTGTTTGTGTGTCTGTCTGTGTGTCTGTCTGTGTTATCGAAACGGACGAAGCGACACTTCGTTTGTAAACAATGAGTAGACTATTAGAGTCTTTTTCTTCTATAACTTTTTTTTCTGCCTTAGTTGACATGATCAGCCATTTCAGCGTACAAGCATTTTTGATCAATATCTTCGCTCCAAATCTCTCTCTCTTTCTTCGTCACATATTCTCTTTCTTGGTCCATCACTCTCTTTTTTTATTTCTCTCTATATATCTCTTTTCCTTTTTATCTTCTTATTATTCTAAACCTCTCTTCTGTCATCGGCGAACCCACAAGAGCGGGATGTTCGTCTAACAATCCTGTCTCTACCCCCCTTCCACCATTCCAGTGCTCGTCAATTCTTCCAGCGGTAGCAGCAGGCCTGTATAAGGGGAGAGAGCTTACATATATGTATATGTACATATATATGTATACGGTAAGGTCTATTGCTTTAATCCTAAAACAAAAAACGTAATAATACTACAGTTGTTGTATTAGAAAATGGTGAGGACATTTATGAATATATATTCGATTTTTGGGATTTCTGAAAAAAAAAAAGGTTTAGTGGTGTCACACCAAGTGACCTCCAGACGAAATGAACAAACATTTCTTCATGTACCTACCTTCCCCCTTCACTTAAGAAACGCCTATGCTCACAGTCCCACGACTCCTTCCAAAACCAGAGTGTTAAATTAGTTATTCTCCAATTCTACGGTAAGCTTCGCATCATCCATGCGGCCGGTGGCAGCGTTATCGATCAGGAGATTATGTGTTTTGTTCAATGCCTCCCACTACAGGGTCTGATCGAAGGTTGAATGCCAGACTTTTGTTTTCTGACATGTTACTTGGACTTTAGCTGGACATGGTCAATAAACAACATGCTATTTGGACATTAACTGGACATGTTTCTTAGAAATAGTTTGACATTATCATTAAATGGCATGTTACTTAGACATTATCAAGACATGGTCATTAATGGTATGTTACTTAGACATTATCTAGGCATGGCTAATAAACGGCATGTAACTTTGACATTATCTAGACATGGTCAGTAAGCTAGCAATAAGCATCTGTTCAGTCAAGAGTAGGGGTGCACCGGATAGTAGCTCCGACTCCGGCAGAATATTCGGCCATATTCAACTCCGGCCAAATATCACTGCAGAATAGTTGGTCAAATAGTAAAACGTACACCTTTCTTACTGTCTATCCATCTTTAACATTAGTTCATATGATCGCAATCAATCGATTAAAAAAAATATGTACAGAAGGTCAAAGGTGAAGTTCTGGTAGCAAACTTGTTTTATCTTTTTGTTTGTCTGTTTACCAACTTACCTTCCTAGTTACTCTGCCACCCATCTATCTATCTATCTATTTATCTATCTATCTATCTATCTATCTATCTATCTATCTATCTATCTATCTATCTATCTATCTATCTATCTATCTATCTATCTATCTATCTATCTATCTATTTGTCTACGTATCTATCTATCTATCTATCTATCTATTTAAGGCTATCTATCTATCTATCTATCTATCTATCTATCTATCTATCTATCTATCTATCTATCTATCTATCTATCTATCTATCTATCTATCTATCTATCTGTCTGTCTGTCTGTCTGTCTGTCTGTCTGTCTGTCTGTCTATCTATCTATCTATCTATCTATCTGTCTGTCTGTCTGTCTGTCGGTCTGACATTCTGTCCATCTATCCATCCAGCAATCTATCCATACCTATGATGTTGACTTCGTTAAATTTTTCTTTTTTTCGACCAGAAGACCAAAATCTATATTTTGTTTTATTTCATCTATCTAATTATTTCTCCTTTTATTTTAGTTTTCCAATTTTTTTCTCTCTTTTTCGTGGGTCGTCATACTCGTTTCCGTTCCCGTTCCCGTTAACGACATCACCACTATGCAGGAATAAAACAAGGGAAGATAATGCAATCAGAAGGACATGCTACTTAGCTTAAACGCCAATGCTTTGTCTCCCCCCCCCCCTGAACAAGATGGCCGGCGTACATCAAGCCTCAAGTGTGAGTTAAGGCCATCTTGATTATTCCGCTCGGCCAGGACAATGAAACATCCATATGCGCTGCCCCGTGCTGGTGTCCACAGCTTTGGCCCCCGACGTGTCTCATAAAAAGGGCACCCCACATGACTCCCAGTGCATGATTATTGATGAGGCGGTATGATTATCTCAAGAATTAAGCAAGGCACTTTATATGCATATTCCTCATCTTTTCTTCCTATATTATATTATATTATATTATATTATATTATATTATATTATATTATATTATATTATATTATATTATATTATATTATATTATATTATATTATATTATATTATATTATATTATATTATATTATATTATATTATATTATATTATATTATATTATATTATATTATATTATATTATATTATATTATATTACTACTTAAATATATATATATATATATATATATATATATATATATATATATATATATATATATATATATATATATATATATAGTCATGGATTTAGATGAAAAGTAACATTGAAAAATTAATAATTCAGAGAGATTGTCAAAACTTTTATGCAAATCTACTAAACCAGTTATATGCATATGGCAACATTCTATATTAATTCTCAAAAATTGATTCTTTATTTAGATCCAAAAAATATGACAAATAAATTTCAACTTTGGTATTAAAAGAGGCACATAAATCCCAAACAGAGGCAAAGAAAAGAGGCCCAAGGATTCCCATGATGATAAAGCTAAAACTGAATAGCGCAAATTCTGAGCTTTTAGAAAAAAAAAAAATAGATGTATAGTAACCTGTAATGCATTAAATTTTGATCTCCTGTAGTCGTAGTCTTAGAGTAGATAAATTTTAAAAGTCACAAAACAAAAAAAAAATATTGATCTTCAAACAACATACTTTTCCCCCTACAAATGAAATACTTCTCGTACCTAAGAACTCAGCAATCCAATCGTACTACCTCTTACCACCCTTCCCTTATTGTATACGCAAATCTCTACTCATATACATCGCGTTGAGCTATAACGTTTCTGGCGCATGTTCGAATCCACTCTGTACCGTTTCTTTATCGTCGAGTACGCCATCTTGTCACGTGACTAATAACTGTGAATTTTAAATAACCTCCCTTAGTTTCCCCCCCCCCCCCACTTTCTCCCTGCGCCCCCTTCAAAGGAGCAGTTAAAATTTCAAGGTGCGAGCAGCTCATTGGGGATCCTCCTCTGCTCACCCCTCTCCCAGTGCAACACGTCAGCCCCTTTTTTTTTTATTAGCCTCCTCTTTCCTACCCTCCCTCCCTCCCTCAGTCGTGTTGTGTTACACCTCAATTCCCTCCTTCCCCATCTCTTCACCGGGGCCGTTCTCCAGTAGCTCGTCTCAGACTACAACTTTTAATCTCTCAAAACCTGAGCAAACGTCAGCTATGAGCTAATTGTGAGCTAATTTATTATACAAGAGCTAATTCTGGTTTTTTACTCACCTTTTTTTTTTCCACTCAGAAATGCACTTTCACTCACACTCCCTGACATACACTTTCACACACACGCTCACGCTCAATTACAGGTAGAGACGTCTTCATTATGGCTACTGCTGGGGCTATGCGGTGCAACCTTGGGCTGGTAGCAGGCCTTAGGGCACCTGAGATGAACTCCTATTGAAAAATCAGAGCAGGAAGGAGGCCTTAGGGCACCTGCATTTTCTTGCCACATCTTTAATGACAACTTCGCTGGATAATATATTTTTGAGCATTTGACTAGTTCCACCGTCCCGTAGAAGAGTGGGATTGAGACATTGGCATGCTCTTTGTGAGTCAGGATCCCTGAAAATAACATTCTTGTACATTCTGTGACATAATGAAATTTTTAATTTGTAAGCTATTGAAGATTTTCATATATGTCCGAAAAACTATAAATAGCAAGCATTTTTGGGTATCCAGTGTATTACACACACACACAAAATGGTGATAAGCTATGCTATTAAAAATATAATGGGAAATGCTCTAGCTTATTTTAGCATTATACAATTAAAACTGTAAAGCTTTCATTTGTAACTTTTATTTACTTGAGCCTTGTTAAAATCAATTTAGCGTCTTCCGGTCACTTCTTATGTTAGCCTTTGATTCCCTTGCCCGATTCCTTTGAGAGCCCTGGGGACCTTATAATCTGGACATTCAGTCTTATCTTGCGCTTTTTTTCGACAATGCTTAGAAGCTCATCATGGGGCCTGGTCGCCATTGAGATCCTAATTTGGATTTCCTAATTTGTGATGAGGTCTTTTTTGGTGATACCTAGAACCCTTCTGTAGCATCTCAAATTTCATGAATATTATTCCATTTATTTATACTAAATCATAATATTGTAGTCATCGTCAGTACACTCATATCTACTTGTCTTTGTTTCTTATATCTTCAGATTGTGGTATGAAATTTGAAAACTCCATACGAAGCAGACGTAGCCAATGAGAAAATTTAAAAACAGGAAATGGACGCGAATGGTGCTGATGTTTCCGGAACAAAATGACAATGGTTTTGATAACTAAAACAACGGCCTATACTTAGTGCTACTTGTAGGAACTATTTGAAAAAAAAAGAAAGAAAGAATTGATTCGTTTGGCAGGAGAGTTTCTTTCCCCTGAAGGATAGGAATAGAGGGAGATAATTGAAAAAAAAAAGGAGAGAAAATGGATTTATTTAAAAATAGATCGACACAAATAGTTTGGAGGACAAGAGGATGGGCCTTAACCACTCTGGTGGTTTTGGTGACAATGATGGCGATGCCCCTGGAGACGAAATACATCGGGCCTAAGCTGACACATATGGTGCTGGATGATTCGACTGGAATCGTTTACGTGGGAGGTAAATCTAACAGCTTAAACACTTGCAATTTAACCTCTATCTATCTATCTATCTATCTATCTATCTATCTATCTATCTATCTATCTATCTATCTATCTATCTATTTATGGCTATCTATCTATCTATCTATCTATCTATCTATCTATCTATCTATCTATCTATCTATCTATCTATCTATCTATCTAAGGCTATCTATCTATCTATCTATCTTTCTATCTATCTATCTATCTATCTATCTATCTATCTATCTATCTATCTATCTATCTATCTATCTATCTATCTATCTATCTATCTATCTATCTATCTTTCTATCTATCTATGTATCTATCTATCTAAGGCTATCTATCTATCTATCTATCTGTCTATCCATCTATCTATCTATCTATCTATCTATCTATCTATCTATCTATCTATCTATCTATCTATCTATCTTTCTATCTATCTATCTATCTATCTATCTATCTATCTATCTATCTATCTAAGGCTATCTATCTAAATATCTATCTATCTATCTATCTATCTATCTATCTATCTATCTATCTATCTATCTATCTATCTATCGTTATCTTACATCTTTATCTCTATTTTTTTCTCTTTTGATGTGCACTCTCTCTCTCTCTTTCTCTCTGTATATATTTCTCTCTGTATCTGTCTGTCTTTCTCTCGCTGTCTCCAAATCAATAAACCAATCTAATCAAACATCTACCTCTATATCTCTCTGTTTTTGTCACTTTTTTTCGTTCTCTCTCTCTCTATGTATATATATATATATATATATATATATATATATATATATATAAATATATATATATATATATATATATATATATTTATCTGTATCAGTCTTTCTGTCGCTGTCTCCAAATCAATCAATCAATCGATCAGTCAATCAAATCTGTTCATCTTGTGCAACCTTACTGTGTGTCTGACTTTCTGTCCGCTTATCTGTCCGTCTAAATATCATTTAATGGCGTCCTCCATTAGTCTGTATCCTCCATTCGATCTTCTCTTCATCTTTCACAACCAGTCCGGGGGGGGGGCGGCGGGTGAAGTGCGGAGACAATGGGTCTTTGATCGATGTCACTGTCTAATTGATTGACTGATGGATTGACTTGCTGATTAGATGAACTGTTTTTGATTGTGTTTTTTTTTTATTTATTATCTTTACACTTCATTTCCCCCACCACACACTCCCCCCCCCTCCTCTCACCACATTATCTCACTTTTGATTGACAGGTGAGAACAGATTATACCAACTGGACTCGGAGTTAAATCCGCTAATGGTCGTGGCGACAGGGCCGAAGAACGACAGCATCCACTGCATGCCCCCGCACGTGCTGGAACCCTGCAAGGTGAATCGGACCACCTCCAACAATTATAACAAGGTAAAACTTCTACACACCCCGACCGCCCTTTTCTTTCCTTCTCTTTCTATACCGGGAAATCCCCTGCTCTGACTATTGTCCTCTTCTGCAATTCATGAGTGCGCTACTGGCTATTTTTAGTTCTGTTGAAAATGTACTGTTGTTTCTGGAAACGTAAACACGTTGTGTATTTTTGTGTACAACTAAAACTACATTAGTACACCACGTGACATGTATCACATAGAAGATCATTATAATGATGGCAAGGATAATTGTTGCTAAGAAAGAGTGACTAGCTTTGTTTTGTTTGAGTTCCTGGTTTACAAAATAAAAGATTTAAATTTAAGTCATTGGTTAATATGCATGACTAAATGCATGACGCGTAGGACGTAATCATCTTCTTTTTTGAAGTAACGTCTGTATTATATAAGCTAAGATAAGATAAGATAAAAGATTTAAAAAAAAAAGCTTCATTGTCATAGGTTTGTATGATACAGTGTAGCGCGGACTTCGTGTATCTATATACTTACTGATTATGAAGGCCGGCCTCTTCATTTAGAAAATTGATTATGATGCTTGATTAAGACTGACTGCTTCAGTAAGGAAATGGATTATGTGACTTCAATATGAAGACTGGCTTCTTCGTGGAGGTAAAACTTGATGTGGCTGGGTCATCTAGGTCTTTGTATCTAGGTCATTGGATACGTATTTGAAGATCAATGAATATGTATTTGAAGGTCATTGGATACGTATGTGAAGGTCATTGGATGCGTATTTGAAGGTCATTGGATACGTATTTGAAGGTCATTGGATACGTATTTGAAGGTCATTGGATACGTATTTGAAGGTCATTGGATACGCATTTGAAGGTCATTGGATACGTCTATGAAGGTCATTGGATACGTATTTGAAGGTCATTGGATACGTATTTGAAGGTCATTGGATACGTATTTGAAGGTATGTGGGATGGAG
Source organism: Biomphalaria glabrata (assembly GCF_947242115.1). NCBI lineage: Eukaryota > Metazoa > Mollusca > Gastropoda > Planorbidae > Biomphalaria > Biomphalaria glabrata. The sequence continues at coordinate 53,255,485 of NC_074714.1, forward strand.
TAAGGCAGAGAAGCACGCGCGTAGGCCAACCCAGTTGTCTGGAACCCAAATATGTTTAGCGGCGGGGCCTGGTGTCAGCTTTAAGTGAACTGAACAGTCCAAGGCCAATTGATGACCACTGATTGACTAGGGCCAGTTAACCAAAACCACAGTGACTGACTAAGGCTCGACAAGAGTTTGACCAACTGGCGACTCCGATTGACTGGACCGTATCCGACCACTGCAAGGCATGAGTACATCGCAGCGACACCCGTTTAAAATGATTTTGTGTATGTGTCAGACTATATGTATGTGTGTGGTAAATGTGGGGCAGAAAATAACTGATTTGAAAGGGAAGCACTTTTCTTTGCTATCGGGGCACCATTCTGCCCCCCCCCCCAATCAAGCCTTAAAAAAAATCATGTTTATTATCCTGCTATTATTATCTTATCAACTGATAGATGAAATAGGTTTCACATTAACATAACTGCATAGTCGATTGTGAGAAGGGTGCGCTACTACCATCTTCAAAGATTATTATGTGGGTCAAATGTACACGTTTCAGGGCCCGGTTCAGAAAAGTACCAGAAGTTACCGCTTTTGGACGAAGCTTGAGGTCTTACATCATGTATTATATTTGCATTTAGTGTTTAAATACAAATAATTTATGGCATTAGAATGATATTTAATTTTTTTGTTCGTATTTTTACATTTTTTTTCTTCTTTATTGTTAGATTGGTCTATTACAGGTTCATTTGTTGTTTATGTCAATGTCTAATTTATAATGTATTAAATTATTTTACGTTTCAAAATAGGACGATGACTAATTAAATTTGGCTTAGGTGGAACTTGGACTCAATATTAATCACAACGCGTTTGTTCCAAATTTGAATTTGTCATTGATTCATCAGTGCTCAGCAATCTATCTAAATTTTTAAAAATATTGGTATATTAAAAACTAAATTGGTCTAGCATTATACAAGCGACTATTTAACACACAAAAAAATATAATTAATTAAAAAACAAAAAAAACAAACAGGGAAAGAACTGTACATTTATAGCCATATACGATTAATTTTGTGTTTATCAATACCAAACTTAATTAATTAATTACCACTTATTTTCAAAGTTTCATTTTGATTTAACATGGGAGTACGTGGGAGAAACAACGCGTACAAAAAAATGTACCAGACAGACAGAGCTAGTTAATATTAGCTTTGTAAAAAAAAAAAATAAAAAAAAAATTTAACTAAATTCAAATGTGCACCACTAGACATTTAAAACGTTAGAAATTCCCCTACGTAAATGGCCACATTGTTAGAATCATTCTTATAGATAAGAACAAAAAAAAAAAAAGGCTTTTTTTTTGTTCTTTATCGACTTGTAAACATCAAATGATTCTCATAGCTGGAAACGGCTCTTGTGCCCGAGGCCAGACAATAGCTCAATTGAATCCTTCTCTCTCTAACTAGCTTTAATTTGACTCAAGTCTCAAAGCAATTACTGAATGCAGCAAAGGCATAATTTGTCCTGAATCGAAGTTTTCAAAATGTTCTTATGTCGACGTATTGATTTCTGCCTGAAACAGAATTTTCTGCGAGTCCTCTTCTGTCTCGGAAAGCTCCAATCAGAGTTTTGTGATCATTTCATGCAGAATTCGGTCGAGGGCAAGGCGACCCGTTTCAGTAATGGTGCTGTGTGGTCAGAACTGTGGACTGACAAGGGTGTGCGTATGTGTGTGTGTGTGTTTTGAGGTTCAACTTCTGACACCTTGTTTTCTCTTACAAGTTTCGGATGTTGCTTCAGAAATCAGGATTTCCACTTCTTAGTCCAAAATCTTGCTGGATGGAAGTGGTCAAGGTTTGAACTCTGGACCACTGACAACCAGGCAGAAATCCCTTTTCACGACCTCATCCTATGTTTCGTTAATCAGTCTTTCAAAATATGTAAACTATAGATAGAATATCATTGGAACTACTTTATCTTCTCCTGTGACAGACTGACTGACTGACTGACTAGCCCATTATAGTTAGTATCTCACTGTGTTTTTTTTTTAAATTGCAATACAAATACATTATAATATGCATTTATTAATTTAATATTTAGAAGAGTACCAACTAGTTTAGCTATAAACTAATAAGATCTCCCAAATTATCATCCACTTAACATGAAATTGATCTCAGAACTTTCAGATAACCAACTGAACATTTGTTCCATGATCCTCTCTGACATTGAAGCTATTTTTATTTTTTGAACAGATTCTGTTGGTTGATAATCTAAGGCGGAACCTGATCGCTTGTGGGACCCTGTTCCAAGGCATGTGTGAAGCCAGAAGTCTGGTGAACATCTCCAAGCTAATGGTGGATGATGCCTCCACAGAGCTGAAGAACTTTGCCGTGGCAGCCAACACAGAGAACGCCTCCACTGTGGCGTTCATCGCCCCAGGGCCGTCGCTCGTCATGGAGACGGTACTTTATGTAGCTACCACATACACGGGTGAGTTTAGTCATTGATTCATTGTAGTCAACATTTTGTCTAGTCCAGTACTATCTTAAACAATAGTCTTTCATCTGTTAGACAAAGGATTGATTTATTCTTAGGAGACATACAAACAGACGAAAGGACGGGTGGATAGATAGATAGATAGATAGATAGATAGATAGATAGATAGATAGATAGATAGATAGATAGATAGATAGATAGATAGATAGATAGATAGATAGATAGATAGATGATAGGTAGGTAGGTAGATAGGTAGGTAGGTAGACAGACAGACAGACAGACAGACAATCAGTTAGTCAGACAGACAGATAGATAGACAGACAGACAGACAGACAGAAAGACAGATAGATAGATAGATAGATAGATAGATAGATAGATAGATAGATAGATAGATAGATAGATAGATAGATAGGTAGGTAGGTAGGTAGGTAGGTAGGTAGGTAGGTAGGTAGGTAGACAGACAACAGACAGACACACCTACAGATAGATAGATAGATAGATAGATAGATAGATAGATAGATAGATAGATAGATAGATAGATAGATAGATAGATAGATAGATAGATAGATAGAAAGACAGACACACAGACAGATAGATAGATAGATAGATAGATAGATAGATAGATAGATAGATAGATAGATAGATAGATAGATAGATAGATAGATAGATGATAGGTAGGTAGGTAGGTAGGTAGGTAGGTAGGTAGGTAGGTAGGTAGGTAGACAGACAGACAGACAGACAATCAGTTAGTCAGACAGACAGACAGTCAGACAGATAGACAGACAGACAGACAGAAAGACAGATAGATAGATAGATAGATAGATAGATAGATAGATAGATAGATAGATAGATAGATAGATAGATAGATAGATAGATGATATGTATATAGGTGGGTAGGTAGGTAGGTAGGTAGGACAGAATGTCAGACAGACAACAGACAGACAGACAGACAGATAGATAGATAGATAGATAGATAGATAGATAGATAGATAGATAGATAGATAGATAGATAGATAGATAGATAGATAGATAGATAGATAGATAGATAACCATATAACACCTTAAGATAGATAGATAGATAACCATATAACACCTTATTAAGACTGCGCGAAAGAAAGCTACTAAATAAAAATACTGAGCTATTTAAACCTTGAACCGGAATATACTTAAAGTAACGTAACATTTTAAAACTATGTTTATGTTGTTTGTTTGTTTTTTTAACAGATAGGGCCTAGCTATTAAATGTTATTAAATGACGTAGGCTAATTTGTGCTTCTTATTATCTCGCCCCACCCCCCACCCCACCCGCTCCCCTTCAACCCTGTGTCACACTTTCAAGGCACGAGCGAGTCCAGCCAGGTGAATCGCTACGAGGTTCCAGCCATATCCACCAGGAGTCTCCACAAGGAGTCGCGCTTCTCCCTGGCCGTGGACGACAACTTCCTGGCCAAGAGCAAGCTGTCCGCGCTGTTCCTGAAGCCCAACGTGGTGACGTCCTACCTCATCAGCTACGTGTACGGCTTCAGCTCCGCAGGCTTCAGCTACTTCCTGACCGTCCAGGACGAGAAACCATCGGCCGTGGCCACCCTGGAGACCAGGGTCTCTAAGGTCACGAAAATCGTGCAGATCTGCCAGGTGGACAGCTACTTGTACTCTTACGTCGACCTGCCTCTGATCTGCACCAAAAATGGGGTGCATTACAACATTCTGCAGGCGGCCAGAGTTGTCAGACCTGGAGAGGAGTTGGCCAGAGACATGTTCCCCGACGGTAATGTCGAAGACGTCCTGATGGCCGTTTTCACCAACACCACTGGCTCTCAGCGGGTGGACTCGGCCATCTGTGTTTACACCATGAGAGAGTTACGAGCTAAATTCCTGGAAAATATAAAATTGTGCCACCAAGGGAACTCGTCAGTCAGCGGCGGAGGATATTTATACGGAACATGCCCACACCAGGTAGGATTCCAAACATTTAGAAATTCTCCTTTTAACTTGTATAAGAATGTCTACTCTAGTCTCATACAGGGTGGTCTTAAACAAGGGGCCTTCGAACTTTTTTTGTCACAGAGTTCATTGGGGACTTACTCATGGGCTCTTCTTGTCTTGATGTGTGAATTTAGTGGGCCAGGAGCGTGCATTATTCTCATTGTATAGTTCTACCATCGATTTTCAAATTCTATATCTCTATTAAAAGTATTACAATTGAATAATACCAAAACAGGTTTCAAACATCTGAATAAAAAAAAATTCAATTCACATGCTGTTATTCCCCTTTGATACTTTCGGATCTGATACTTGCTTTGTGCTCAGTCATGCAATTTAAATCTCTCTCTCTCTCTCTCTCTCTCTCTCTCTCTTTGACCCAAACACCGAGCCAAGCCTCCTTCCCCAATCAACTTAACAGTGGTCTGCCTTCATACTTTGAAGTCCATCCAAGCAAAAGAGTGAAATTCGATTTTTTTTTTTTAGGTGTCGATGGAGTCAGGGGAGGAGACCACATGGGGGTAACGATAGGTGTGTGTCACGGTTGGGAGGGTGAGGGCTTGTCTGGGAATGAGGGGGGGATTAGGACAGTGAAAGTAAAAGGGAAAAGCGGGGATGTAAAAGGAGGGGGGGGGGGGACATATTGACATTTTGTTGACGATTGCAATTTTCTGCTTCATTGGTGTCGGGATTATCGATAATGAAAATCTTTTTTTTGCGAGAGGGGGGTCACTGACAGAAACACGCTAGAACGTCAAAGTGCCAACAAGAAGCAAATACGAGGTTTACAGCGCACACGCACGCGCGCACAGACATGGTGGGTAGCTCTCGCGAATAAGTTTTGTGCGAGGGTAGTTTTGTAAACAACAGCGATTGTCAGATTGATGATTGGGCAGATAGATGGTCTGTGCGCGCGCGAGGCGTGCTGCACATGTAGATAATTGTTTTTTTCTTTGTTTCTGCTGTTTACCGACAACCCGGTCCATGCCTTTGTTCGGTGGGGCGCGGGGAGTTATGACACATGGGCATAGGTTTGGGGGTTAGTTGTGGCTTATGTACATGCTGCTCCACACTCTCTCTCTCTCTCTGTCTCACACTTACACTCACACACACACACACACTTACAGTCACTTTCTCTCTAGCTCGCTATTTAATCCTTTTTCCGCTCTGACACTTTGACTCAAACTACGTTCTTAATTGTCTCCGTGTCTCTCTGTCTCTCTGTCTCTGTCTCTGTCTCGCTCTAATTCACTATCAATCTTTCAAGTTTTAAGCATTTTCTATCTCCCTTCTTCTCTCTTCTACACCCCCCCCCTCTTTCTCTCTCGCTTTCTCTTTCTTTATTCACCTTCACTCTTTCAAGTACTTCCCCTCTTTCCTCTCTCTCTCTCTCTCTCTCTATCACACACACACACACACAATTTCATTCATTTTCTCTCTCACTCGCTTATTAATTCCTTTTGCGCTCACTTATTCTTTGGCTGAATTTACTTCCTTCTTTCTCATTCACCTCTCTTTCTCTCCCTCTGTCTGTCTGTCTGTCTCTCTCTCTCTCTTTATATATATATATATATATATATATATATATATATATATATATATATACTACTTGACAATAGTAATTTGAATCTTCAGTAACCAATACTGTCTTGTATATGTACTACATCGAACAACTCACAGTGTGTCTTGTATCTACGACCACATACTTCCTTTTGTGAAGATGGAAAAGATTAAGAGAACAGTCTCTTTGAACTATTTGTCTTGAAGTGAGCAGTGACTGACTGACTCCTTGACTCTTGTTAGAGCAAGCCACAGTCAAATCTTGTACAGTGTCGTTTTTTTTTAAAATTCACTTTTAGTCCCATTTGTTTAGCATTTCCACCTACATTTAGCATTACCTCCCCTTTAGCATTATCTCCCCTTTAGCATTATCTCCCCTTTAGCATTATCTCCCCTTTAGCATTATCTCCCCTTTCGCATTACCACCCCTTTAATTTTGTTTTCCACTTCTCTAGACTGCTTTTGGCATTCATCATTTCTAAAGCGCCTCTTTTTTTTTTTTTTAAACATGTTCTGTTGTTTAGTATTCATAAGGTAAGCGTAGATTATAGCCACAACAAAGGGAAGCTATCAAGTTAAGCTTTACAAAGCATCACCATTATACACTCTATAAAGCGTAATAAAAAGATCTTTAACCTGTTTTAAAACCTTTTTTGTTGAAATATATCAGTCAGTCAGTTATTTGTTGCAACGAGACATACAACACCATAAAAAAGCCGCATTAGCGCCGGAGAAGGTGGAGAGGACTGTAAATGGTTCACCTGTTAAAAGACACTTTATCACTTAAAAGAATGAGATGTGATGCATAAGTAGGGCTGGCAGAGTACCCTAGAAGTCACCACGTGGGTAGCCCATGTCACGTACATTTCTGCATCTCAGCGTGTGTGTGTGTGAGCAGTGGCGTTGGTTAGAGATAGGTAGATTTCTCCCTACCTCACAATCTCAAGACTTAAGACAATTTTTTTTTCTTATTACAAAGCTTATATCAACTCACTCTGTCTGTCTGTCGGTCTGTCGGTCTATTTCAATTTTTGTACACGTTTCATTTCCCCCACACCCATTCTCGGATCAAGTTGAAACTTATGTACTATTACTTATTGTCTCTAACAAAACATGAAACAATAAGAAAAAAAATTAGACAATTGTGTAGTGGTATTTTTTTAAAATTGATTTAAAAGGAAAATAAATCATACAGTATTGAGACATGTAGTCATAAATGTGGAGCTGTTCCCCTTATATAACCTTTTTTTTTAAAATATATATTTTGTTTGTGTTTATATTGTTGTTACCTCTTCCCTTCCCCCCCCCCACTTTCCACTTTTTCAGAGTACGTCTTTTTTAAACCCTTAAAACGCGTGTGTATGCACTCACTGTAAAACAGCCCAGGACTTAAAGGGTTAATCAAAAATGTAATTAAAATATTTTTTAAAAGTGAATGACAGGAGAAGTTAAAAGACCACTTGATAACTACAGATTGCCTAGGTGATAAAATAGTATGCAAAAAAAAAAAGTAAAATTACCTCTTTCAAACCTTTGCTATCTATGAGGGCAGATGATGTTAAGGTCATATGTTTCTTTGGCCAACGGTTAAAAAACAGGGTGCCATGTGGCCAGTACAACGACTAACTTCCTTTACTCTGCTATTACTACCCATTAGAGTTTTGTTTGACTCGGCGGCACCCTAAAAATCACGAAATGCAAACTCCCCCCCCCCCCAAAGTCTTAAGTGAGATTGGAACCCGAGACTCTCAGATTGGAAGCCGAGAGCCTTATCACTCAGCCACCATGCCACTATATGATTTAAAAAAAAAACAACGTACATTTCTATATTGTCTTGCTCACTGCAGTGTCTATTCTCGGCCTGCTCTTCTAAGAGTTATCTTTCTATAATCTCCGACTCTTGTAAAGCACTTTACCAACATCACAAGTACCTCCTTCTTCTTTAACCTCTAATACAGAACCCCCTCCCCCCGCCTCATACTGATAAGCTCACACTGGTATTGTTGTCCCCCCTTAGTCCAGTGTGTGAGCTACACATCTAATGATATCAATAGAATAAACAAAAAGGTGAGCACCTCCCCAACTCACGAAATACCGTGTATATATTTTCGTTAACTTACAGGCATGGGCAGATGATATGCACTATAGACAGAGAATGAAGGGGTACAACAAACAAAAAAAAAAAACAAAAAAAACCCCAGAGATTTGAAGTCCGAAAAAAAAAGTTGTCTCCCCTTGCTCTATACTTGATGGATGGGCACAGGGAGATAACTAAATAGGAACTTGCCAACTCATGTGTTTTTTTCTTCTCCTTCATATGAATAGAATAAAAGAACATTTTGTTCCCACAACCAAAACAGTCTTACCCCAAAATGTGATAAAATGTGGACATTGTGTATATTTAGATTCGTTCGTTTCATTTGTTGTAAACACTGCATCTTTCTGAGTGATGGTTTGCGAAGTTTGCATATTTGGGAATCATATAGTGAAATAGCTAGACACACATCTGCCCCTCAATATTCTCTCCGTTTTTTTAGGCAGGCCTATTTTTTTTCCTCCAACATGTTTCTGGTCATGGCCGGCCGGCCGGCCGGCCCTATCAATTGCGTAACGGATAGAGCGGTGCCCAGTCTAGGTTAGGGTTAGGCCTAACGTCAAAATTAGGATTTTTGTCTTAGAAAATACATTCGTCTTTGCAATAAATTTTTATTAAATAAAAGCTGACAATGCAGTTGTTTTTTTTTTAACCGCTCGTAAAATTGACACCCCAAAATGACAATTGTGTCTACTTTTTAGGAGATTTTAATAATTTCAGGAGATTTCCAGGACTTTTTAAATATATATATTGCAATTAAATGAGATTTAAGGAGACTGCGGAAATCCTGTTATCATATATAAGTTATAATGGATAAATTTAATAATTTACATCTAGAATTAGCGCGGGGCCCACTGCGACCGCATAGGTTGCACTAGCCAAAGTCCGGCCCTGTATGTGGTCATCTAAAATTGCCTCCCTTATAGTCATAATTTATTCTTTACTTGCGCCAAGTCTCCTGTCCACTACCCCTCGCCTCGAATTCTTTCCCCTGTCATGCATAATACATTTCTTTCCTCTAGTTGTCCCCCCTGTGTATATGATATCCAACTTCCCCCGCCCATAGTGACCTCTGCAGGTCTATTAGCCGCAGGGAAAGTTATTCTCTCCAGGACGTCCAAAAGAAGAGTACTAAATAACAGGGGGCATCACTCCAGTTTCTTTCCTGCCTTATTCTCCTCCTTGCATTTTGCCCCCCACCCACCACATTTTTCCCCTTCCTCTGACAGAATCAAACCCAAGCCTCATATCAATTTCATTCTCGGCATTTTCTCTCGTTTCACCTCCCCCCCCCTCGGCCAAATGCTCGTATTTTTCCTTGCATACGTCTGCTGCGAGTCTCACGCCTTCTGATGAACTTTCCTACATGCATTCTAAATATGATTCTCTTTTTTTATTTCACGTTGTAAATATGATTCGCTTTTTTATTTCACGTTGTAAATATGATTCGCCTTTTTTTTTTCTTTAGCATTTTTGTCTTTATTTTTCTTACTTCTACCCCAAAAAATGTATGTTGGTTTGGTTTAATTTTATGACTGAAATGTGTCAAGATTTATTTCTTCAAGGGTGAACAGCTGTGTAGAATAATACCGTAAAGGAAACTCTGTTAGACCAAATTAAAGCATAGGACGAGTGTTGTTTGTGTTTTTCGTTTGTTTGTAGCTGATGAAGGCCTCGTGGCCTAAACTTTTTTACTTTTGTTCTAGGAAGGTTTCTGTATGTATTTAAATTGTAGTTTTCTGTACATTTTTTTTTCATCTCTTTTCTCGCTGGATTGTGCTTAATTTATCTCTTTGTCATTACTTCCGATCACTTCACTGAAGTTTTGTCACACCTTACAGACTCCCAATCTCTCTTAACTCTTTCTCTCCTAAAAGACGATACCAACGTTGATTCCACCAGAATGTGGTAAATAATTACGGAGAGAAAGAGTTAATATATAAAGACCTGCTTACCGCAGTCCTCGATCCTAGCTTTGAATACAATGGTACTATTTCATTTTGTGTCAATACATAGACCATCTGGACCACAGATTAGGGACTTCCTAACCATATTGATTGAGCACCATTGCTGGGCCCCCTGACCAGCTTACTAGATTACCACCACTGGCTGGAGACCTCTTGACCATATATATATATGCTGAGAACGACACAAAGATAAAGGCACATTCTTCGTCCCATCTGCTAGGACAAATTTGTACAAATACTCCTTCTTCCCTAGCGCTATTAGAGCATGGAATGGGTTGCCTGAGCTAGCCAGGAAAACCAATGACTTGGCAGAATTAAAGTCATTGGTTAATATGCATGACTAGATGCATGACGCGTAGGACGTAATCATCTTTTTTTTTTATTTGAATAACGTCTGCATTTTATAAGATAAGATTATGGCGTACCATTACAGGATGAAAACACCACTGACTTAGGACCTCCTGACCATATCAAAGGAGCACCTTTACAGAACGGTACCACCACTGACCGAAGACCTCCTCTCCGCTTTTCTATGTATCAATCAGAGACCGAATAACGGTTAATGAAAAGTTTACAATCCAAGTGCCAAATCAGATCGAACTACAAAGGTGTTTCATCTTGGGAGGGTGATTGCCCAGGTTGCCCCAGAGTCCTCTATATTACCATCAATGCATTTTACGTTGGGCATTGATTCGTCTCTCGACATCGCACTGTAATTTTAGTTCAGTGTTATCAAGATGGATACCTTTGTTTTCGGTCTGTAGTTAGACATCCGGTCTCTGTAACCGTGTTTTTTGCCACACTTTCACTGTACTGTTGTATTCCATTACTCCCCGGCAGAAGATGTTTATCAATCCGCCTCGCGCCATTTTCTCCCATTTAGTTACGTCACTGTTTACTCTCGACCCCATTGGTTGCCAACAAAAGCGTTTCGTCTGCAGTTATCACACATTAGTGAAATTGCCTCCCCCTTTTTCTCCCCTTCACTTTTGTTCCACTTGCCTCCCTTGCTGCCCCGGTAACCAACTAACAACAAACATGAAGCAGAACTGGAAGAGAGAAAAAAATGGATTGGATTTAATCAGAGAGATGTTGAAACGTGGTAACGAAATAGCGATGTATTTTTTTTTCTTGTATTGCGGAGGATTTTTTTTTTCAAGTGTGTGATGCGGCAGAGATGACCTCGCAAGCAAGGGTTACACAGCAATGCGAGAACTTTTTTTTTATATATTCATTCTCGTGATTTTAGCGAATTCCATTTACAGCATCAGATAAAACATCTCGTCTGCGCACAATGAATTGTGGGATGTCTTTATCTCCAGCTTCCTCCTACAGACTTCAGGCTCACCAGTTCATTCACACACGACTCCGGAACTCACGCTATCACTTGCATGAAAACGGAGTGGGGAGGGATGGGGGAGATGAGTCGAAGATTTGGAAGAAGCCTGATAGAATAGGATTACGCAGATGCGAGATATGACAACTCTCAAATGTATTTTCAATACTAAGTTTCAACTTCTTTCCCCGCGTTAAGCTGTGAGGTATCGGCAGCTTCCAATGTGTTGTCTCTCAATACTGTAGTCCTGCATCGTCCACAAGTTTAGCTCCTGAGCTCTCTCGTGAGTTATTGTCACGCTTTCGTTTACAAACCAAAACTATTTCAGCTCTGGAAAATTTAAAAATAGCACCGCATACAAATTAAATTATCTTATCTTATATAATACAAACGTTACTTCAAAAAAGAAGATGATTACGTCCTAAGAGTCATGCATATTAACCAATGACTTAAATTCTGAAAAGTCACTGGTTTTCCTGGCTAGCTCAGGCAACCCATTCCATGCTCTAATAGCACTAGGGAAGAAGGAGTATTTGTACAAATTTGTCCTAGCATATGGGACGTGGAATGTGCCTTTATCTTTGTGTCTTTCTGAGTATTTTGTTAGATATTGTTTTCGTATTTGAAGATTATGGTTCAGTGTTTTATGTATAATTGCTACTTTACTTTTGAGCCTTCTGTCCTGAAGGCTTTCTAAATTTATTGATTTTACTAAAAAGTGTTACTCTAGTCAAATGTGAATATTCGTTTGTTATGAATCTCACTGCTCTATTTTGTGTCTGTTCTAGTTTCGTAATGTTTTCTTGAGTTGAATTCTCATATAAGGCAACCGCTATAGTTTATAAATCGTAAAAGGGAGATAACTTCAACGTTAAATCGCATACAATTGTTCTTGTGATTTTTTGCAGTCTCGGAAGAGTAATTAGTGCTACCTTTTTTTTTTTTAAATTTAGGCGCTAACCCTCGTTATAAATTCAGTTTTATTATTGAACTGGCTCCTCAACCCCCTTTGGGCAGGAAAAGCTCGCTAGCCTTGGCTGGCTACCCACCTAGGAGAAGGAAAACTCTGAATCCAAAACTCTGCTGCTGTAAGCCTATACCGAGACTTCAACATTGCATCGGGAGACAACCCTGTGGAAAAAATCAGGAGCTGATTACTTTTGGGTAGGAACTATTAGTACAGGCAGTATATTTCTTAGAACTATTCACACCATGCCCGTTGCCTCTCCCCCTACCGCCCACGTGAGTATGCTCTTAATGTAGACCAGATACTGACCATAAACCTTGATTAAAATGTGAAAAATTAAAATGCGAACCACTTCTGACATCAAATTTAATAATCTATTATCATTTCATTATATATTTTTTTAATGAACGAATACATACATACACACACACACACACACACATATATATATATTGATGAGAGAATTGTGACAATTTCTACAACGAAGCATTGACTTGCACACTAAGAATAAATATTTAAAAAAATATGTTCACCTTTTGGCCTTTTTTTTTATTGCACATATTTTACAACTAGTGACATGTGACCTCCCTAGAAGCCTGCATGTAATAACCGGAAGCAGAGCATGTCATTGCGATAACTTTCCCCCGCCTTGATTATCTCATGCTTCTTGTAGAGGTTAGAACAGAACCCACATGACTGGCTTTTTTGTTAAGGGAGGTACATTTCTTTCGCCATATAAGAGATGATAAGTCATGGGCACAAGGGGGATAAATACACATTCACGTACAAACTATGAAAGGTCACCTCCCTTTATCATTCTTTCTAACAAGAAAATAAACTCTGAAAAACGCTTGGAGTGAACTCCCTTTTTTGTTTATATTTCACCATCTCCCTGACTGTAGGAGTTTTTTGTGATGTGAGTTAAGGTTTTTGTTGGGGGTCCGTTTTTTGTTTCTTAAAAAGTTGTGACTCTGTTTGGTCCTATGGGAGAGTAGTCAAGTCGAACTAGTGGAGCTGACAGTCGACCTCTCGCCTGGCCCCTGTGTCGTGAGTAGTGTTATTAGATTTCCCGCCTTTCTTTTGATGGCAGCTGTGCAACACCCTTTACCTCGTTCACTCCGTCAGACACACACACACACACGCACACACACAAACACACACACACAAGTAAACACATAGACACAAGTTAAAACACAGTACGAGACAGCAGAACTCACTCGCACTGTAAAGACGCCTCTCAGAATGTGCGATCAACTTGCAGACGATTTGAGCAGACGACTTCTATAACTAGCTGAAGTACTAACATTTGAAAACTTCTTGTTTGAAGAGCATATGAAGATTTCGTTTTCAGAAATTTTAATTTTCGTTAACGAATATGCTAACGATACTTTTCTTTTATCGAAACAAAAAAGCGATCCCTAATTTAATTTTAAAAAATATTAACTCTTTCTCTCCTAACTGACGATACCAGTGTTGATTCGACCAGAATGTGGTAAATAATTACGGAGAGAAAGAGTTAATAATGCATAAAAACGAAAAAAAAAAGAAAAAAAATTACATTGAGCGCATAAAAAAGGGAAGATGAAGCTATTTACGTATTTCTTGTAATTTAAAAAAAAAATATTTTTTAGTTATCTTAGTACTTGTATTACTAAGAATGTACTACTAAGAATGCACTTTAATTATCCGCATTGAATAAAAATACTGAAACAAAATAAGTATTTTTTAACTCTTTATTTCCGTAATTATTTTCCGTACATAATTGTTCATTCTTCACACGTGTACATCCTGCCGTGTTATGGTTAAACTTCAATAACAATTTTTTTTGCTTGTAATCAGAAAACAATACTTTTGGTAATAGCGTTTTAAGAGAATGCATGCTCTTTTTATGTAACACAAATACAAGTTTATAAAACCAAAAAATTATTTGAATTTAATGGGGTTAAATCAACTACGGTATCTTTAATTAGTAGAGCAAGAGATCAACACTTTCCACAAATGCACTCACTGTCTCGTCTTTGTTGTTCTTGTATCCCAGAAGACCCGGCGTTGTCTTTTGTGTGAATGTCAACAATGGCTGTCTCGTAAGCCTCTATCATATTCTCATGGTTATTGTTTTTGAAAAAAAAAAATGAACGCACCCAACCCCCTAACGTCCAGATATGCCGACAACGTTTCGAGTCCAGTGGTATCATTGTCTTGGCTGTCCATGTCTTCCCTCCCCCTTTTCACCGCGTCTCTGATTAGCTCTCTACCCATTTATATTAATAAATGAAGATCTCCGCTGTTTGAGTGCGTCCTCCTTATAACTGTATTTCAGCGGTTGCCGAAGCGCCCCAGTGCTATTCCAAGACAAACACTTGGGGCGTAGCAGACAAGTTGACAGCAGCCATGCTTCACCCTGTCAGAAATGGTTACACCCCTCCCGCCAAAAAAAAAATTCTTATGTTTCTTCTCTTTCCCCTTTTTTTTTACTTCCACGACGGACAAAAGTTTTGTTTTAACGACGGACACGTTAGGTCCAACAGCACTGGGCGTATCATAACTGAAATGAAGGGGGAGCCCAGTACGCCCCAGTGAAATGGATACGGGGATATGTGGCAGTGGTGAGGGAAGACTTCGTTACGCCCCTCTAAAAGTAAGTGGCGCCCAGTTCCGTGTCAGTATTTATTTCCAGCCAGTGACATCGGATACTGAAAAATTCGGAAAGGTCGGGGGAAAGAAAAATACCGGCGGTCATTCATGGCTTCTACTTTCACATTCACCCTAGCATTTTCTCTCGCCACCTGGCCTTACAACAGGAAACCAGACGTGAAAAAAAAATCTGTCGGCCCCTCCGTTAAGTCTCTCGTCCCTTTCCATCATCATAGTCTGAACACCGCTGGACTTCATACCGCCACCTAAAACATCTATCTGCACCTCCCAGGTCTTTTGTCTGTAATGGGGTGGTTTACATTGACACACTCACACACACACACACACAGACTTACATCAACACACTCACACACAGATGTGTGATATGAACGGCCTCATATTTTTCCGTCCTTCTACGGCAACAGTCGTGTTGTTACGTGACCTAGTTGAGCTCCTCAAGCACGGACACTAGCCTAGCGCCATTGATCAAAAGACGCACCAGTACGAGAACAAAAAAAAAAAATGGCGTGTCGGTACATCCGGGTGAATGTACTTCCGCTTGTCTCGGGCAGACTCTTTCCTGGCTAGGCCTATCAAACGTCGCAAACCTAGATTCTGGGTTTATACACTAAAGATAAAGGCAAAATCCTTGTTCCATATGCTAGGACAAATGCTCCCTTCTTCCCTAGTTCTTCTGTTAGTGCATGGAATGGGTTGCTGGAGTCAGCCAGGAAAATCAATGACTTGATTAACAAGCATGGCTAGATTGACTTATGAACACGCGTAGGAATCATCTCCTTTTTTTTTAAGTATTTAATATAAGCATTGTTTTTTTTTTTAAATATAGTTTTTCTTTTCTTCTGATTATTTGTAAAAAAAAACAAAAAAAAAAACAACATTTTTTTAATATTTTTACCACGTAATTAATAACAAAAGAAAATATAAAAATGAAACTCGAGTAATTTGTTTTTTTTGTCCCAGGTTTACCATGCAGGAAAACCCTGTTACGGTTGTAATCAGTCCGGGAATCCCCGTTTTAGTTGCCTCATATGCTAATTTTTGTCGCACCCCTTGGACATATTTTAAGACAGGTTTTGACCCCCCCCCCCCAAAAAAAAAAGGCTAAAATGAAAGTTTTAGAGACAAGGAAATGGAGTTAGAGATACAAAGTTGCCTTACTCATTCGCATAGGCTTCAATTTGTTTTAATCAGCTTCGCTCCCTTTAGACTCAAGATCGCCCATAATGGGGTAAGGAAGGCTAGTCAAGGGGGGTAGTAAAAAAGGGGGGGGGGGGGGTGATTATTACTGTCGGCTGTCCAGTGTAAGGGTCAACGAAATATGAAACATTGTGTTTTGTTTTTAGTGGCAAGGGGCTGAGTGGAAGGACGCTTGGATTCTGAATTGAAGGTTCTTCAGTTAGAATTTTGGTGAAAACTAGAATTTTTGGGGATTCTTAAGACGTCTTTTGGTTCACGCAACTCAAATGGGGGCTTGGCCAAGAGGGGGCCATTGTGTTGGCCACATGACACCTTTGTTAAGTTTCGGCTATAGAAACTGGTGACCCTCTTATCATGTGCATATGTTTACTTTACTTACTAATGTAGGTCTATGTAAAGTAGAGTAATCTTTTCAGACCTTGTGATCTATTGGGCAGAATATGTAAAGATCATCTGTTTCCGTGGCCTTCGGTTAACGAGGGTGTCATGTGGCCAGCACATGGACAAAGGTTACGTACACTTTTATTTAAGAGAGATATAGAGACAGAGAGAGGAGAGAGAGAGAGAGAAAGAGAGAGAGACGGAGAGAGACAGAGAGAGAGACAGAGAGAGACAGAGAGACAGAGAGAGAGAGAGACAGAGAGACAGAGAGAGACAGAGAGACAGAGAGAGAGAGATAGAGAGAGAGAGAGAAAGAGAGGAGAGAGAGAGAAAGGATGAACAATGTCCCTTCAACATAGCTAGTATATAAATCAAGGGAAGTAACCAACAACATTCCCAACCCACCTTTTCAAAGTCACGTTTCTTCGAGATTCTCGTTCCTCTGCTTGCTGCTCTTTGATTGGATGAATTTTCCAGCATCACAGTACCATAGTTTTGGGCGCTATAAAAAAAATCACAATACCCCCCAGTCGTACAAAGAAAGGTGGTTTATAGAGATTTTACGGCCCTGGTCACTTCTTGTTATGGTCATTACGTGTAGAGAAGAAGTTACTTACTGGTCAATCCAATTTTACCACTTTCCTTGTTTGTGTGTGTGTGTGTGTGTGTGTGTGTGCTTGAATATGTGTGTGTTTGTTTGTTTGTAATCGTTTTAAAAAGTTCAGCCTTATTTTCATGCTAACAAAACATTTTGTACGAAGAACTCAAATGTGTACGGGTAGTTTGAGCTGTTACAGTGAGTTTGTTAACAGATGATTGTGGACTGTGGATTGAAGATTGTTGTTCCATACAAATCAATACAAACACCTTACACTTACCTCCCCTAGATGATAGTCACTCTAGTATTTTCAGTTTTCTCAACTAAGGGTTCTCAATATGTTGCTGGTAGACCTATTTTGTATTCCTACGATACACATTTCATGGTGTTTATCATTGTCTTGTTTTTATTGTAAGTTTTTTAAGGTCTTTTTTTATGTTCTTTGTTTGTTGATGAAGACCTAAGGGAAATTGTGTTGTTTGTCTGTCCAGTGCCTGTCTGGACCATTTAATTCATAGATTATTAACATTTCTTTATTTTTTTCTGTTCGCCTTCAGAAGTTGTAATGCTCTTAGGACTTTATCCAGTCTCTTCTCTCTCTCTCTCTCTTTCTCCTCCATCTTTATTTCAACGTCTTTTTCTGTCTGTCTCTTTCGTCATCTCTTTTTTATCTCCTTTTTTGTCTCTATTTTTATAAACTTCTCTTTCTTCTCATTTCTTCCTGTTTTTTTTTCTCACTTTCTTTCTTCTCTCTCTTTCTCCCCCTTCTCTCTCTCTCTCTCTCGCTGTATCTCTTTTCTTTCTATTTCTTTTTCATTTTCTCTTTTTTATCTCTATCTATTTTCTCTCTTTTTCTCTCTTTCTTTCTTTACCTCCTTTTCACACACTTTCGTTTGTCCCCTCTCATTTTGATTTTGTTGCGCTTTCTCTTTCTTTCTCCTTCTCTCTATCTCTCTCTCTTTTTCGATCTCTCTCTTTCTGTCTCTCTCTCTCTTTCTGTCTATTTCTCTCTCTCTCTTTCTATCTCTTTTTTTCTCTCTTTCTATCTCTTTCTGTTTCTTTCTCTCTCTCTCTTTCTGTCTCTTTCTCTCTCTCTGTCTTTCACTCTTACCCTCTTTCACTTTCTTTCACTCTGTCTCTCTTTCGTCTTTCCCCATCCCTCTCTTTCTCTCTCATTCTGTCTGATTTCTTCCACCACACTCCCTACACTCAACTCTCTTGAGCACTCGTCTCACTCTCATTACGTAATGCACTCTCGCACGTACGTCATACTAGAGAGGCCCCCCCGAGCACTAACGAGAGTACTCCTCTCTCCACCCCCCCCCCTTTTTTCCATCTCCCTCTCCCCCGCCCCCTCTTGAAGTAGAATCAGGCAAAGCCGACTGATCAGAAGCGACTACTTCAGGGAGGAACAAGTTCCGCAGACAAGCAGAAGTCGAGAAGCCATCGGTAATGAATACAACACCAGGGTTTGGCTCATCGAGAATATAGGTCAGTGAGAAAGAGAGATAATTGTTGGGGGGAACAATCAGATTAAGAGTTATCGAAATTGATCACCTCACTTTTTTTTAAAAATCTTACTAGTCATACAACCCGTCTCAACTTGACAAGGATAAATTTAAACTTTCCAATTTTAACAATACATCAAACGGAAATGAACAAGGGCTAGACAAAGTAATGCGATGGAAAACAGATTGCAATGTTCAGAAAGTTTTCAATTTTTTCTGTCGAATTGTGATCATTTGTCTCCAGGAAGCATTCAGGTCTGAGATACTACTAAAACTTATGCAAACGTGTCCAACATTGCTTACTAATCCTTTTTTTTTTTTAAATGTCGAACAGGAATGCGAATATCAGTTATACAGTAATAGTAATCTATTGCTTCTATTAGATGCGAATATCAGTTATACAGTAATATTAATCTATTGCTTCTATTAGAATAGGACAAATTCTGTACAATTGCTATTTCTTTCCTAGTGCTATTAGTGCCTGAGCCAGCCAGGAAAACCAATGACTCGGTAGAATTTAAAGTCATTGATTTACATGCATTGACCTAGGGACACACGTAGGATGTAATCATGGTCTTTTTTGAAGTTACGTCTGTATTTTATAAGATAAGATAATATTAGATAAGACAAAATTTGTTGCACGTCATATTTATTTACCTGAAATGATTTAGTGACTTGCCTTAGAATAATTGTAATAATATGTAATTAAGAGAAAGTGAGATTTTAACGAATGAAATAATACATCTAAAAATACCTCAAGGGGAGATAAAAACGAGAGTGAGAATTTTTTTTTCAGAGTTGATCTGTGAGTTACCCAGCCTTATCTCTTCCCTGTGTTGACATGTGACAGAGTAGTGGCCCATATTGTTGTTCAACACACTCCAGCCTCTCCTTCTCCTCCTCCCCTTCCCCTCTTCCTCTGCCCTCATTTCTTTCTAGGGGCTGATGAAACGTAAGAGGGTTGATCAGTGGAGTGAGCCACTCACAGGGACTCGTTCACGAGAGCAACGGAGAGGAGGTGCAAGAAAGAGGGAAGGTTGAGAGAGAGAGAGAGAGAGAGTGAGTGCATCTAATAATTAGATAAATAGAAGCAGATGATTACTAATGTAACAGAGGGCAATTAGCCAACAGAAAAAAAAAGAAGCGATAGGGAGACAGAAGGGGGAGGGAGAGGACGTTTAGGATAATACCGAAGAGTCGCTTAAGAGATAATTGATTGACACGCACTAATTTGCATTCTGAATATTTAAATTAAACTTTCCTTTTCATTTTATGTTTCGGTGATTAAAAAAAAAAAGAGAGAAAAACTAAGAGAAAAGAGCGAAACACTGAAAGACGCTGCAAAGAGAGAGAGAGAGAGAGAGAGAGAGAGAGAGATAGAGATTATTATGAATGACATTAAGAAGACAATGCATTATAATGAAATTGAAACACACAGAAGTTCTCACAATGTAGTGATGAAGTGTAGGGTATTTAGATATTGTCTCGTTTATGAGGCCTTACAAAATATGGTTATTTTAATTGTTAATATTCTGGTTAGGTTATATTACCGTGAACTCAAAATACAAAAGTAGCAATTAACATGAAGATCCCTTACTACCAATATATTTTAAATATATCATAAGACAAAATCACTACTCATGTTTGTAAATAAAAAAAAACAAAACAAGTGATACAAGAAATGAAAATGAATTTGACAAATTTAGATAGGAAACAAATATATTCTGTGTTATTTCCCTTTTCCATTTTGTTAAACAAAAGCGTAAAGCTTCTATTTGTCCGTGTATAGGCTAGTACAAGTAGAAACAATTTCATTTATCAATTAGTCAATTATTTATTCAAAACTAGACAATAAAAACCTATTGTATAACAAAAATGTCAACAACACTGGATTTGACGAGGTGGCTGAGTGCTAAAGCGCTTGGCTTCCGAACTTACGGGTCTCTGGTTCGAACCTTGGTGAAAAACTAGGATTTTTAACTTTCGGGATTCTTAGGATTCCCCTGACTCGGGTACCTGGCATAAGTTGGGAAAAGAAGTAAAGGAGGTTGGTCTTTGTGCTGGTCACATGACACTCGTTAACTGTCGGCCATAGAAACAGATGAACTTTACATCGTATGCCCTATAGATCACAAGGTCTGAAAGGGGGAACTTTAGAATTGATATTTATCTTATCTTATCTTATATAATACAGACGTTACTTCAAAAAAGAAGATGATTACGTCCTACGCGTCATACATTTAGTCATGCATATTAACCAATGACTTAAATTCTGCCTAGTCACTGGTTTTCCTGGCTAGCTCAGGCAACCCATTCCATGCTCTAATAGTACTAGGGAAGAAGGACTATATTTGTACAAATTTGTCCTAGCATATGGGACGAGGAATGTGCCTTTAATTTAGATAACAACGAAATCTGTTCCAAAAACCAAAACAAAAAAAAATGTAAAAAAAAAAAACTCATGGTGATTGAAAGAAAGAAGACGCACGTGTGACCAAGAGTGACCACCACAAAATGGACAACAACGTCAACCGATCTTAATGAATACTTTTTTTTTTTTGCTGGGTGGTGACCAAACATTGTCAGTTGGTTTGTCCTTTTTTGTATTGACCATCGCGTGTCCAGTCATGTCCAGTCATGTCCACCTCTTTGGTAGAGCTCATGAGAAAACAACACACCGCAGGCGTCTTGCAAGGGCTTCTGGGAACTCATTTCGTCTGCAAGTTCGAACACTTCTTTGTCGTATGCTGGGGGCGATAAATGGAGAGCATTCCAATCTCTACGTCATCGTTTGCCGATGGTAGCGTGACGTCATATGCACGTGTCTAAATATACACAAAAACTTTTTTTTTTTCTATACATTGGATTCTTTCAAATTTGGTATTTTTTAGATTTATTTTTCAGAATGTGTAGTTTCAAACAGGGTAATTTCAGACGAGTAGTTTCAAACAGGGGTAATTTCAGACTAGTAGTTTCAAACAGGGTAATTTCAGACTAGTAGTTTCAAACAGGGTAATTTCAGACTAGTAGTTTCAAACAGGGTAATTTCAGACTAGTAGTTTCAAACAGGGTAATTTCAAAAGCGTGTAATTTTAAAAGAATCTAAACATTTCTAGTTGCCATTTTTCTCTACTGCTAAGCAAAGTACTAAGACTAAGACTAAGACTAAGGACTAAGACTAAGACTATGACTTAGACTTAAGACTTAAGACTAAGGACTAAGACTAAGACTAAGACTAATACTAAGGACTAAGACTAAGGACTAAGACTAAGACTTAAGACTTAAGACTTAAGACTAAGACTAAGACTAAGACTAAGACTTAAGACTTAAGACTAAAGACTAAAGAGTAAAGACTAAGACTAAGTTAAGACTAAGACTAAGACTAAGACTTAAGACTTAAGACTTAAGACTAAGTTAAGACTAAGACTAAGACTAAGACTAAGACTAAGACTAAGACTAAGACTAAGACTAAGACTAAGACTAAGACTAAGACTTAAGACTTAAGACTTAAGACTTAAGACTTAAGACTAAGACTAAGACTGCTTTATTAATCCTTTTTTAAATTTGTCGTGATTACAAGGACTACCTACTCATATAACTAGAACTAGAATATCCTTGAAGATGTTTTAAGTTCTAATAAAGTCTAGTAGAGACAGACCTGTGACGTGGCAACAGGTAATTGGTCTCAACTACCCACAGTTTGTGACGTTGCAGGACAGTGTTGGGGCCTCCTATAACGAATCTCGATGGAAGCAGGCAGGTTCTAAGCTCGCATTCATTGTGACGTCATTGACGCGCCTCCCCCCCCCCCCCAAAAAAAAAAAAAACACCCCCAGACAGCTATCCAAAGCGCCATTTTTTTTTTAAAGTGGTTTGTTCAGATTATACTTTTTTTTTAAAACTTCATATTGTATAGATGTTTTTTTATTTTATATATTTTCTTATATTCTGTATTTTGTTAGTTACATCAATATTTTATACACAACACAAAGGACAACAAAACAAAGCGATAAAGACCTTAGAGGACGCAGTCTTCATAACTGAATGTTCCATAATATCTGCTTCACCTGAGCCAAGCGTTTTGATTTCTTTAACAGAGCGAATAGAGTGAAGTCCTTTATTTTTTTTTAACCCGAGATTTTTTGTTTGTTTATTCAGTACAAGATTACATTGCCAAAAGTCCTGTGGCGACAGGCAAGCAGTGAAGCGATAGTTTGTGGGCATACTGGAAGCCGTAGCTGCAACCCTGCACACAGGCGGCTCAGGCCATATGGTCGTTTACCACTGACACAGATTAGCAGTGGAGTCCGGCAGCCCCCTGAGTGGCTGAGCAGCCCTATTTAGGAGTGCACTGCTCACCTCCGTAGCATGGGGACAGGGCTAGAAAAGGTGCCCCAAAAATTGCCTGCTCTAAACTACCCTAGCCAGCCTACCGCAGTTGGAGGGAACCCTACACTAGCTCCAGCTGGAATAACCTGCCCAGTGTGCGGCCGAACATTCAGGGCTCACATAGGTCTCACCAGCCACATGAGGAGGCATAAAACCCCAGTGCAAAGCCCTCAGCCCCCTGGATGACAAAGTGGTCATCATCGAACCACGATGGAC
The DNA here is from genome assembly GCF_947242115.1 of Biomphalaria glabrata. Lineage (NCBI taxonomy): Eukaryota > Metazoa > Mollusca > Gastropoda > Planorbidae > Biomphalaria > Biomphalaria glabrata. Next base: position 53,278,818 of record NC_074714.1, read on the forward strand.
GAACTATATATAAATATATATATAAACATTGATACATTGCTAAAAACACACACAAGACAAAACCGTAAGTTCCATGTTATCACAGCGATTAAGGTGAACATTGTTCAGAAATTGTTCAAACTTGATGATCAAAAGGTTGTTTATTGTTATCTGTAGTAGAAACATCTACATACACATGTGTCATACATATGCCGAACAACAAAGTCATTACAATTGGGATTCTTTTGAAAGGAACTGTCTTTAATTTCTATGGAAGCCCAAAAATTCCGAGAAACATAGTGCTAAGTGTTTAGTTCTGTTAGAATCACCACAGACTGAAAAGATACAATTTAGTGTCTGTGAGTAATTTTTTTTTTCGTTTTAAGAAGTGTCCAAGAGCAAACAAAGCTCCAAGTGCCTCTCCAACCTTGATTATTAATCTCACACAAAGGCAAATACAAAATTACAATTCGTTACCATCATCGCCTCCCTTTACAGAATGATAAAATTAAGGATAAAAGCTATCATTTAAAAGCAAAGATATACTACATAACATATTGAAACCATCTGAGTCAGAGATATGATACAAAGGTGAGCACATTAACAACTAAAAGATAACTGCCCGAGAATAAAAAGTAGATACACACCACTACTGACACATTAATACATGCATGACAATATACACATACTATATATACATATGTATGGGGTTCTGTTGGAGGAGTGGTACCTCTGTTAACTGGGCAGTCGGGCTCTCTGGGCAGCTCATTGACCTTGGTTTCCACTCAGAGCCCAGCTCTCACCTGTGGCTCCAAGCAGTTGTCTGCATGCGGCAACGGCCACACCCCCGGCAAAGCGTCTCGACTGACGGGTCAAACCAGGTGAGGGTTAGCCAGAGCCAGTATCTGGTGAAAGTATGGTCTCCGTCCACCACCAGCATGTGAAGTCCAGTTGCGGCTGCATGGCGCTCAAGTCGAATTGGACTACCAGGGCCATCAGGCGACACCTAGCAAACACCGTGGAACGTTTTGGAGCACTGTGGGACATGTAGAGCACACTGGTCATCCACTGCACCCCAAACCAGCACCAGTTGTCTGGACTCTGTTCTGCCACTGGATCCAGCGAGAGAGTGAGGCTGATGCAGCGCAAATCTCCCTCACTTTAATAAAGCCACATTCTCAAATATATATATTTATATACACACAATTAAAACACACATTTCTTTTCTTCTTTAATTTTTTTCCCCCGTATTGTATACATAACTAAAGGGGCTACAAAACATGGTGGCGAAGATTTTGGAGAGCGTAGTCCTTCTAAATAGGTAACTACCCAAGAACATATTTAAATACATCTTAATACAATCACCATATTTATTTTATGTGAATAAATCCATACATCAGATAAATTTTGCAATTAGAAAATCACTAATATTCTAAAAATGTACATACAAATATATCCGTCAAACCAGGGCTTTTTTTTTTTTTTTTGACGGTACGCACCGGTACGGCGTACCGACACCTTTTTGAAAAATTATTACTTTTCTTGTATTTTAACGTATATTTATATAGTTGTTAAAAGTTAGGCAATCAACTACTAAGTAACGACACAAATTTTTTTTAACAAAAAAAAAGCACTGCGACAAACTATCCATAAGAGTGTTAACTCACAAATAATGTGAAGTCTTTTATGATTTTAAAAGTCTTGCCATGACAACTAAAGAAAATATAACTACTGACTTTCATATAATTCATGATTTTAATTTCAAATATAGTTTATGGCTTTGTGACTATTTATGAATAGTTAATTTAAAAAAGGACATGATTTAAAGGACTGTAGGCTTCCGTTATCAACAGAATGAGGAAGACGCTGCGATTGCAATTTTCCATTACGAAGATAAGAAAATGACAGACAGACAACACTAACACAATAGTGGCTCCATCTTGAAAAGAGGGCTAAAATTATTAATTTCATTTTTTTTTTAATTTAATGTTTTCGCACTTATAAAGAAGGGCAGTTTTCCGCCCTAACCTTTCTCTTTCTCAAGTCCACTCTCTATTGACCATTCCTCCGTATCCTCTTCAGCGCCTCTTCGCTATCCTATCTCATCCTCCTCCCTGGCTATCCCTCACTGATGTATTTGACCCATTGGTTTATCCACTGCACCGAGCCATGAATCAATGTTCGACCCTCCGTGTTCCCACAAACTCTAGAGAAAGAGAAAAGGGGGACAAAAAAATGGAGCAGCTTTCTATTTCCAAAGTTTGCACTTCCCCAGCACAAGCCAAACACAGCGAATTAAAGACAAATAGAAAAACACAGCAATTTCCCTATCTTGATACCACATCAACGGTATGATCGTTTTTATAGACTGTTATAGATTCCGTTCTTCTACTCTCTCTTTCTGTCTTGTTCAAACTCTCTTTCTCTCTTTTTCTTTCTCTTTTACTCTCTCTTTTTCTCTCTTTTTTTTTTTTTTTTTTTTTACACGTTTTGATAAAATTATTTCTCTGGTTTACTTATTACGAGATAGCTTAATTCCATTAAATATTTTTTGTATATCTCGTCTGTAATAACACGTGGCAATATACGAGACAGCGATCTCAGCTTTGAGGAAGTTGACCTCCTATCACTTTGGCTGATGATTGACTTCCGAGTTTCCCAAAATATGAGCAATTTTATCCAACGCTTAATGGTAACATTGCTCACATTCTCTCTCTCTCTCTCTCTCTCTCTCTCTCTCTCTCTCTCTCTCTCTCTCTCTCTCTCTCTCTCTCTCACACACACACACACACATGCGCGCATACAAACACATACGCAACCCAGCAACATGTTCTTACATACTGTTTAAATCGCGCACACACACAAGTGGTTGCTTACCAGCGGTTCTCAACCTTTTATTCTCGGCGACCTCTTTTTACAATCCGCGACCCCCCCCCCCCGCACACACACACAGCAATAGAAGAATAGACAATGACAATCCATCTTTTCAATGGTGTTTGGCGACCCCTGGCAAATCATCAATCGACCCCCAAGGGGGTCGCGATCCACAGGTTTGAGAACCCCTGGCTTAGACGGAAAGCAGCACGCCAAGGGCCTAATTTAACCCGAGGTTCGTAGCTTAGCTAATTTATTTGTTAATATATTTGCCATTTTCACGTTACCATTGTTACTATCCTAAATCAATGGACTATCACATTGTTTTTATGTACAGTAGATTTCAAGTCACACCTTAGGACCTAGGTTCTAATTCCATCGTCTAAAACACATTTTTTTTTCTTTTTTTGGTTTCTCCCAAATTGGCGATCTCGCCATCTCCCTACATGAACCCCCCTCAAGGGACACGCCTATGTCGTGCAGTTCACACCCACATTGCTTGTATTGGATGTATTTTGTTTCTCTTCAATCCGATCTCCCAACCCAAGATGAAAGTAGGTTCCGAACTCTTTTTGTTTTTTAAAGATAGAAAGATGAAAGGAGCTAAAGAATAAAAAAAAAAACAGAAGCAGAGAGAGAGAGAGAGAGAGAGAGAGATTGGGAGGGGGCATCCTGCCCGCTACATAGCTCTGAGCAGTTTCTACACATGGTGTGAATGATTGGGGAGTTTCATCTTCTCTGCTTTGCCATTGATCCTATTCAATTTTCTTTACAGATTGGATTTCCATTTGGCCAAGCGTTTAATAATATCACACGGCGTTGTGCCCATTTTTTTTTTTTTTGTGTTTGAACTTATGCAAGTAGATGCAAACCAGTTTTAAAACAAACAAATGATGTATATACTAACGTAATCACGAAATATTTTGATGAATTATAGCATTGTCAATGCTTCCTTCAAATTCGATTTTGGATGGCAAAATTTATATTTCAAATTTGAAACTTTGGTAAAAGTAACAATCTCAGAAGCAAGTGTGATTGGAAAACTATTATCGTCTTGTCAGATAGATTCTGTAGTAGTGCAGTACATTCAGTGAAGGCGACCGCACCCTCGAAGTCACCAACGCATTGTTTTTCTACTATCCTCCACCAATGCTCCCTCCGTTAAAGTCAATCTTTTAATAGAGAGAGAGGAAATGTGGAGGGGGGGGCGGCAGCAAAGTGAAAGAACAAGATGAGGTGGAGGATCCCGCTGGAAAAGTAAAAAAATACTGTTTTTAAGCATAGACCTGTTTCAACATTCTTGAACTAAATGATGCTTTTCCTTGTCATGACGACATAACCGTGAAAAGAAAAAAAGTATCACTACGTCATCACTGTTTGGACTAAGACCCCGCAATGTTTTTTTCTTCGTTTGGTTTATTCTAAATTCAGATTGATTCAATTTAAATTTGTTAAAAAAAGAAAATTGGAGAAAAAGTGTGATAGAGAATAGAAACAAAGCCAGAGAAAGTGTGATAGAGAATAGAGACGAAGGACAGAGAAAGTGAGAGCGAAAATAGAGATAAGGCCAGAGAAAGTGAGAGAGAAAATAGAGACAAGGCCAGAAAAAGTGTGATAAAGAGTAGAGACAATGCCAGAGAAAGTGTGACATAGAATAGAGACAAGGTCGGCAAAGTGAGAGAGAAAATAGAGACAAGGCCAGAGAAAGTGAGAGAGAAAATAGAGATAAGGCCAGAGAAAGTGAGAGAGAAAATAGAGATAAGGCCAGAGAAAGTGAGAGAGAAAATAGAGACAAGGCCAGAAAAAGTGTGATAAAGAGTAGAGACAATGCCAGAGAAAGTGTGACATAGAATAGAGACAAGGTCGGCAAAGTGAGAGAGAAAATAGAGACAAGGCCAGAGAAAGTGAGAGAGAAAATAGAGATAAGGCCAGAGAAAGTGAGAGAGAAAATAGAGATAAGGCCAGAGAAAGTGAGAGAGAAAATAGAGATAAGGCCAGAGAAAGTGAGAGAGAAAATAGAGACAAGGCCAGAGAAAGTGTGATAGAGAATAGAGACAAGGCCAGAGAAAGTGAGAGAGAAAATAGAGACAAGGCCAGAAAAAGTGTGATAGAGAATAGAGACAAAGGCCAGAGAAAGTGAGAGAGAAAATAGAGATAAGGCCAGAGAAAGTGAGAGAGAAAATAGAGACAAGGCCAGAAAAGTGTGATAAAGAGTAGAGACAATTCCAGAGAAAGTGTGATAGAGAATAGAGACAAAGTCAGCAAAGTGAGAGAGAAAATAGAGACAAGGCCAGAGAAAGTGTGTGTGTCTAAGAGAGAGAGCGAGAGAGAGAGAGCGAGAAAGAGTAAAAGCAGAGTTGAAGGAGAAAGAGAGAGAGACGGAGAAAGAGAAAGTGTAAGAGACCGTGACAGAAAGGAAGAGATGTGGTTGGAGAAAGAGGAGAGAGAGAGAGAGAGTGAGAGGGTGGAACAGAGTGAAAGCAAAAGAGCTGAAAAGAGACTAGTCTAATGTAAAGTGATAGACAGCGAGAGAACAATTAACATTTTTATTTAACCATAGTTGTCCACATTAGCCCAAAATAGAGCGATGATCACTATAGAAATGAATATACTTACCTAAAAAAAAAGGCGAGGGGGGGGGGGGGGAATCACAGTGTTTTAATGTTTAATTGAAAAAAACAAAAACAAACCCAGAGAACTTGCTGCCCAAAAAAAAAAAAGGTTCACATCAACGAGATATTGAAAAGAAAAAACCGAAACAAGTTCAAATGGCTAGCAGTTGTTCCGAAAATAAAATAAAAATCTTTAACGAAAGGGAAACAATGAGTATCGGAAACTGGTGACGAGCGTGGAATACAGAGTGGACCGTTAGAGGCAATAAAACGAGAGGGGAAATAACTCTGCCTTATTGGCAAAGGTCAAGATTGGACTCGCTATTGATCTCCCTTTGATCGCGCTTGAAATCTCTCCACATTTTAATAGCCTGGAAAGTGAAAGTAGAAAAAAAAGGAGAAAGTACAATTATGAAAAAAAAAAGATTAAAAAAAAGAAAAGAAAGAAATAAAGGTATAGAAATTAAAATAGTCAACATCTTCATCCACACTAGGACGATTTTAATGGTCATTGGTGGCGTGGATCAGGATTATGTAAATGAGACTTTAGCTGCTACCAATTCTAAGACGTGCATTTTTACTATTAAACTTTGCATCTTTGATATGATTCATAGCAGCACCACATATCCAAAATCCAATTTCCAATTCTTTTTTACTTGTTTTCTTTTAGTTCCATCATATTGACCCCATATTTCTCTATATCCCTTTCTCTTCTTTTTTTCCCCCTCTTAATGATATTTTATTGTTTAAAAAGAGGTAGTTTGAATACAAACGGGATCTCGAAATGTAAACGAAGAGGAGATTACTGTGATTAACTTTTTTTTTTTTTTTTTTCCTCCTACTGTATAATATTGTAGGACATCTGGTGATATTTTGTAGATCGACTAAATAGTATCTACATGTCTAATGGACAGAGGACAACTTTCCAAGTTATTCTTCCTTTTTAGCTATCTATAGTTCTAGACTGAAAGTTCTAGATTCACACATAACGGAATGACTTTCATAGGCAGATAGAGTACACTGGGAGAGCATTGTGTAGTTCAACATGGTTCGTTCCTATCAGGCATAAATCTATAATTACACATACACATAATAAATTATGAACCTAATGCCGCCTGATTCAGGTCGATTCGTATAGGTATGCTTGAATAAAGGGTATAGTCTTTTATTTCATAACTATTGTAATGTATTTAGTTTTGCTTTACACCTAAGCCTTGGTATCACACATGCCTCTAGTGCAGCGGTTCTCAACCTTTTAAGCTCGGCGACCCCTTTTTACAACCCCCCCCCCTTTTTCTTCCGCGACCCCCACCCACCCACACTTACACAGCAATAGAAGAATTGACAAAAAAACAATCCATTTATCGACGGTCTTAGGCGACCCCTGGAAAATCGTCAATCGACCCACAAGGGGGTCGCGACCCACAGGTTGAGAACCCCTACTCTAGTGCAATGACGTATTCTGCAGTTAGAGCCCTTGGCGTAACATTTTGTATTTATTCTGTTTATATCTCAAGCAATTACACAAGACATACTTGTTAACAGTGGCGTAGCTAGGGTGGGGGGAGATGTGGGGGGGGGAGAATTTGAAAATTCACACCGGGCCCCCCGCTTTGGTGTTCTTTACATTAAAAGTTAAATATTACGCAAAATGCAGGGGCCCCTAAACGATGGAAAACTCCCAGCAAGCACTGCTTGTTAACGGATCCTCGTTTAGCCTGAGAAGTTGTAACCAAAATCATTTCCAGAGATCTCTGGTTCATATTATTAATTGATTTTTTTTTTCAAAAAAGAGAACCTTTTTTATTCACTTTCCAAAAGATTACAATGCAAAAAAACAACAACAAATGTAACAACTTTGTTCAGAAATTGTTCATAGTTCTTGCGTTCATTATGAAAATCTCCTAATTGAAATGAGCATAGTCCGCTCTTATAAAACTCGACTTTCGATTGGCTATAATACGATTTAACTAGTTTCATTCATGGTGCTCACAAATTTGAATATTAAAGATAATCATAAATTTAAAAAGATGAATACATCGACCTAACGGACAAACCTCTTATATATATATATATATATATAGAATATATATATGTTACTACCAAAACCCGAAGTGTGCCCAGTACGAGACTGCCCGGCCATTTTCAATAAATGACCGGCAAGATTCCGAATTGGCCGATTTCAGTCTTCGGCCGTCATTTATACATTATGTAGCTCGAGGCATTTATAACTACTCGTGATCAAGATCAAGATCTTAAGGCGAGACACGCTAATTATTCGCGTCTCGTGAGTTGCTTGAACATGGCTTCTGTGTCCACAACAAACACTGTCTAGTAATTAGTGGTCAGTTGGTCAGCGAGTGGATTTCTTAAGCAAGCACGCCATATTGTGTGTGTGTGTGTGCGTGTCTTCGTGTCTCTAGTCTGTTTCATCCCCCAAAAATACCTATACACTATCGAAAAGGTTCTTTCTTCGTTTAAAACTGGATTAACTCTTTCTCTCCATAATTATTTACCACATTCTGGTGGAATCAATGTTGGTATCGTCAGTTAGGAGAGAAAGAGTTAACAACGAAAGGACTAAACTAAAAGAGCAAATGAGAAACAGTGCGCACTTTTTACCAGGCTGTTGTGTGTGCAGTGCATTGACCTGCCTTGTATATAGTTCGTCCATCGTTGTTCGATGATGACCACTTTTGTCATCCAGGGGGCTGGGGGCTTTGCACTGGGATTTCGTGCCTCCTCATGTGGCTGGTGAGGCCTATGTGAGCCCGGAATGTCTACGCACCTTGTAGACTCGAGGTTATACATTCGAACCCAGAACACTATGTCTACAGGCCCGGAGCATTATCTCACAGACCAATGGTATGGCCGGTTATTATTAGTACATTATACTATCAGGAAAAAAAAGCAATTGTGCTTTTTTTCTGGATTTTTTAAAACTAGTTTAATACCAAAGCACTTGTCTCCCCAGCCCCCTTCCCCTCCTATTCCTCGTCTGTCCTTTCTGTGTGATAGGTACTTGACTTTGTGGTGTCTCAGTACCCTTGACCATCCAACTCCCTCATGTCTGAGGCGCCCCGCGAGTCCCTCACACGAAATGAAAAATCAACATTACTCCAAGAGCAAGCAAGATTGGAGAAGGGAGTGATTGGAGTGTGGGAGGGGGGGGAGCTCAGGCGTGAGTAAATGATGTCTGTGTGCGGCTGTGTGTGTGTATGTGATGTGTGAGAGAGATGTATGCGTGTAACTGTGTGAAAGGGGGGGGGGGAACAAAATCACTGTTGCGTTATCGATAAATGGTGGACTTCATATGTGCGCAGAGACTCAATGTTTCATGGTCGCCAAGATAACTGGTATGCGTGTGTGTGTGTTTTGTGCGGTAGCGAGTGTAGCAGTGTGTCTTTGTGTGTGTATGTGTGGCAGTTTGTGTTTGTGTGTGTGTGTGTGGCAGTGTGTATGTGTGCTTGTGGGTGTGCGTGACGCATGAGTGATTGTTAGTTTTGGAACTTCCGATCGATGGGTGAAATGGAGATATAAAACGGATGAGTTTGATAAAGAGGCTTGAGGCCGGAGAGGCAGGAGGGGGTGAAATAACAAATCTTACTTTCGATTTATTCACTCTGACCACTACGTTGTATTATCCCAAAAGTCTGTTGGTGTTAGTGTTGTTGTAGTTGTTAATGATGTTGCTGAAATTGTTGTTGCTTTTTTTTATATTTCTATAGATACTTTTTTCCATTACCCATTTTCACAATGCATAAATATCAACCACCCATCCCTCCCCTTTTCTCTTTCCTCTCTCTCCCCTTTCCTTCTCCCATTTCCCTCTCTCTCTCTATATATATATATATCTCCCCCCTCTCTCTCTCTCTGTCATTCAATCCTATCTACTCGCTACCGATTTCCCAATTTTCTTGCTTTTTAAACAATACATCTATGAAAAAAAAATAGCTCGATTGAAACAGGGCCGTCTCTTCATTGTTCAAAGCCCGTGCAAGTTCGTCTATTCTATGTTTGAATCCCTGTACACAATCCATCTATGAATAATAAAAAATAAAAACTCAGTTCAATTGAAACAGGGCCACCTCTTCTAAGTTCGAAGCCCTGTGCTTGATTTGTGATAATAATAATGAAAAAAAAAACACTATAAAATCGCCAGTTATATGAAAAAGGGAAAATAAAGTGGCCACGTCTGCTCGTTTGGCGCTCTTTTAGTTTTCAGACAAAGAAGATTTTGAACAACTTATTGAGGCAATGACCCCCCCCCCAAAAAAAAAATCATATTTCGGCTACGCCTCTGTCTCTAATTAAGGTTTTCTAAGATTACTATCAGTGTAGAACTCACTACATCCCATAATATCTTGTCTCCTCCTCTTCCACTCACGTGTCTACGGCCTCCTTTTGAGCTATAACCAACTTCAAAACGAGACCAGATACGCATCACTTCCTGTCGCGCCCTTGCGGGGATTCCCGCTTGCTGGTTTCTTGCCTAATAAGTAGACAGGTGATGCCGGCGATCTAGATAATGTTACGCTTGGCCGGGGTTCGAGGAACGTCTTGCTTCAGTCTGCCGATACTTTGATAACAGATCCTCCTTGCCATCTATTCAGCTTTCCACCTCATCACCAGAAGATGTGAGATCTCCAGCGCCTAATTAAGACGTCTGCTTTCACTCAAAAATAAATAACTGATATATAGTCGAGAGTCTAGTTCACATTCAAAACGGTCTTTTAAAAAAAGCCTTTTTTTTTTTCTCAGAGTCTAGCAATGAAACAAATTTGGCCTTTTTTTTTAAGTGTGTGAGTCTTTCTGGCTAGTTTCACTTTCAGCAGTAACGAGGCTGATAAGGGTCTGATGACAAGTTTCTGTTGTTCCTGGCAGGTGGATTCTAGCACTTGCCAGGATTTATCACTCTATCGGCCAAGGAAATGTAAAAAAAATACTTGTCTGTTAGTGGGATTTTTTTTTTACTTAGTGGAATACACGAAGTTGTAATAAAAAAAAAGTTAAAAATTTATTTTTTTTTACAAAGCCGAAAGTTTTTTTGTTTTTTTTTTTAAAGAGAGCGAGATAGAAATTGTCCATTTTTCGTTCCCCTCGAAACATTTAGAACAAGGTTAATAATTTCATTAGTAGCTCAAACAGTTATAAATCCTGCACTAATTTAAAAATCTGGAAAGCTTTGGTGTCAGCAATGGGTAAAAATCGTGTATAATTATTTAACAGTAACAGTAATAATTGCTGACCTCGAAAACTTAACAAGATCGAAATAACACAGAAAGAAAACATAATAAATGATGAACATAATAAATAACAAATTTCCCTGATTATTATTTTTTTTATTAATTGGTTGCCTTACGAAACTTTTCAATTTCACATGAAGACAAAGTGATATAACATAACGAGATTGTGCCGAAAATTCCACGTGTTTGACCTTTGACATATTTGACGTCATAAGGCTCCTCTTGGCCAGTGTTGTTTTTAAGTTTAGTAACTTTAAACGGGTTAATTGGTACATTAAAAGAGTGGTAGTGCTCTGAGGTTGGGGCATAAAGTTTCGGGTTCAAATCCTGATAAAAAGTGCTTGGATTTTTTAAATATTTTTTTTTTGCTTCAATTATGTCCCAGAATAAGAATTTTCAGTCGCCCATTTTGTAACACTTTTAAATCCTCAAATAAATCCAGATCTTAGATGAATAGTTGGATTTTTATTTAGACTTCAATTATGTCCCAGAAAAAGAATTCTCACCCGCCCATTTTGTTACACATTAAAATCCTCAAATAAACCCAGATCTTAGATGAATAGTTTTTTTTTTTTTATTTGGGCTTTAATTATGTCCCAGAATTCATTCAGGTCAGTCTGACACCTGATATAAGATAGGGATGATCAAAGCAAAACAATCTGTCAAAAGTTTACACGTGCGTGTACATTCTACATTAATTTTTATTTCTAACAATGAACTTTCAACGAACATGCTTTCGCCAAGACCAGCTACTTAATTGAAATAAACATTCACACACTCTAGTATTCTAAGGAAAACAAGTCTCGTCTGCTTTCCTTGTTCCCGCGCTCCACGATGGACCGATGTGCTCTTTTTTTAATGAAGTTTTAAAAAAAAATGATAAGAAAAGAATTGGCGTCTGCTCCCGAAATTCTTCAAATCCATTGCGTTGATGTGAGTTACAGAAGTGTGTATACACACACACACACACGCACGCACGCACACACAAACACACACACGCACACACACACACACACACACAACGGACGTTAGGGTGCAAACAAAGACCAGACACTCAACAAACACATCATGCTATCAAGAGAAGAAGAAAAAAAATCATTTCTGTTTTTAACCCTTTCCACCCACTCGGCCAGTTAATTGATTTCTTCTTATTAAAGATGTGACCCTAAAAGGAAAAAAAAAAACAACAACAAATATTTAAGGTTTAATGTCCTATTCATCTACGATCTGGGTTTATTTGAGGATTTAAAAGTGTAACAAAAAGGGCGCGGGAAAATTCTAATCTGAATAACATGTTCGTAGGCTCTCCGCTAGCAGAGTGGCTACCGTGTTGGCTTGAGAAGCAAGAGAAGGCTTGAGACATGAGTTAGAATTCAAGTCGTTCCCCCTTTAAAAAATAAAATAAATAAATGCTTTTGTCTAGATCTATTACACATTTAATTACATGATTGGTCCAAAGAAATTAGTACAACTGTGCTTAATATAAGCTCTGTTTTTTTAAGTATTTTTTTTTCTATATTTTCTTGTATCTCTTTATTACTGTAGACGTGCAGGGTGGCAGACTGTCTCTTACTGTAATATCTGTTACCTCCTTGTTTTATCTCTGCAGAGTGGACTGGTCATCAACAATGTCGAGGATGACCAGCAGTACCTGTGCAACACCAACAAGCTGGACTCCTTCTCTAACATCGTAGGCATCAGTCCAGTCATCCGGCATCCCGTGCTCATCTACGAGAACCTTCGACTGACCTCGCTGACCGCCACCGTGGTCAACCAGTTCACTGTGGCGTTTGTGGGGACAGAGACTGGACGTCTCAAAAAGGTAACCTTGCATTTATAGTCTCCCTTGAGCAGTCTACAAATCCACATAGCTTGCTGTACACGGATGTATACGGGTCATGGGCGTAGCCAGGGGGGGGTTCTTGGGGTTCAACCCCCCCCCCCGAAATGAAATCCCCCCCCCCGCTAGGGGGGGGGATGGGATTAAGTGACTGATTTTTGCTTTCATTTTGTTTATTTTAGGTGAGATTTTAATACTAAATCATCACTTACCACAGCACATCCGAGGCAGTTTTTAGTTAAAAACCCTCTACCAGGGGATTTTGAGTTTAAATCCCCCTACCAGGGGGTTTTGAGATTTTAAAAACCCCTATCAGGGGGTTTTGAGATACAAATCCGTCTACCAGGGGGCTTTGAGTTTAAAACCCCCTACAGGGGGTTTTGAATTTTATACCCCCTACCAGAGGTTTTTGCAGTTAAATCCCAAATCCCCCTCTTCTATAAAACAAAACAAAAAAAATGCAAACAACAATCCCCAAATTCCAACAGCACAGTTGAGGAAGATTTTGATTTAAAAACCCCCTCCAAAATTTACGATAACCCCATCTTCAATAAAAAAAAAGCAAATTACATACTCAAAATTCTATGAGCGTAGCCAAAGGGGTTTTGAGTTTAACCCCCCTCCCCCTTCCAGTTGGGGTTTGAAGCTAAAAAGTACCTCTTCAATATAAAAAAAAAGAAAATTACACACTATAAAATCTATGAGCGTAGCCAAAGGGGTTTTGAGTTTAAATCCCCCGGTCCTCCAGATGGCTTTTTCTTTAAAGTTTAAAACCCCTCCAGATGGTTTTGAGTTTAAAATTCCCCTACAGAGCGTTTAGAGTTGAAAACCTCTCTCTTCAATATTATTTTAAAGCAAACTACAGTTACCAAATTCTATGATCGTAGCTAAATGGGGTTTTGAATTAAAAACAAAACAAAAAAAAACCTAGAGATTTTTTAGTTTAAAACCCCTCAACAGATGATTTGACGAAAAAACTTTCCTTTTCCATATAAAATCTAAAGCGAAATACAGGCATGTAATTCCAAGAGCGTAGTCAAGAAAGGTTACAAATTTCTACCAGTGGCTTGGGCTCCATTAATTAAGTGTGAATAGTCTTCTGCCGAAATTGAGAATCATTAAATGTGTCTCAACAAAGATGGCTAAGACAGATTTTAGGAGTCAGTCATAGAGATCGGGTCTAAATCAAAGAAATCATATGCCGAACTGGGAGTCGAATCCTTAGTAAGGTTGTGACAGAGCGTCGCACGAGGTTTTGCGGGACATGTTTTCCAACAAAATGAATTACGCAAAATAAGAGTTGCGGAAACAGCTTGCCGGAAAATGCACCGAACGGCGCGAGAGGGTCTAAGTCAGTAAGAATAGCACATTAGGTTTTTGAAATAAAACTTTTTAATAGCAAGATAATGCACTGTAGATACCTCAGAATATGCATTTTGTTGGCTTTCAATACCAGAAATAGTGCTCGGCGACGGGGCTTCGCCCCACGCTGGGGGAGTTCGCAGCAAGGGCGGGGAGTCTACAATAAACAATAAACGTCTTCCGAAAGGGTCAGAATGTAATAAAGATTAATTATGTACACACACACATATATATATATAATTTTTTTTTCGCGGGGGGGGGGGGGTCGGGGGGGGGGGGAAATCCCCCCCCCCAAAAGCCTCCCCGAAACGAAAAAAAATCCTGGCTACGCCCATGATACGGGTTTATTCAAAGAGAATTAGGTGAGGGATAGGTTGAATGGATTCTAATTAATAAGGTAAGGAGTCACGTGGGAAACATTAGGAAAAAAATAAACTTGCTGCCAGAATACACAGAAAATCAAGGACGTACTAAAAAAGAGAGTGATTTGGTTTACATTCGTTTTTCAATACGAGTGCTCTTTCTTATCCGGTTTTCAGTTCTTGATTGTCACAGGGTTTTGTTTTCGTTACTGCACTCCTAGACCTAGGTTTTTTTTCTTTCTGTTTCCTAGAGTAATACTTAACAGCTATGTTTCTTTGTTCTTATTATCAAGTTGAAGCTTTTACTTAACTCTTTCTCCCCGTAATTATGTTCCTCGTTCCGACAGTATTATTCATTTCGCTCATTTGTATTTCCCCATCTTTTTCCGATTAAACTTTAATAACTATTTTTTGTTTGTTATATGAACATTTTATAGTTGGTATCTAATTGTAGGAGAATGCATGCTCTTTTTACACAGCACAAATTAAAGTTTATAAATGTAATATAAAAATAAAAAAACAAAAAAGTTTAATGGTGTCAAATCAACTTTGACATCGTCAATTAGGAGGGAAAGAGTTAACCATCTTTCTTTCCTATTTTTGCGCATTGTTTTCCAGTTCAGACAGTCTTCTATAACAATATTTTGTCTAAATTAGTGTTCTGGGACCAGTATCTTCTTCCGATCTCTGGATAACATCAGCAGCGTCTGAAGGACGTGGTGGGCATTGTCTGGTGACACTCCACAAGAACATGTTCCGTCAGTTCCGATTTTTTATCTTCCGGAACATTTGTTGTCTCATTCTGTTGTGTCCTGCTGGGAGGCCACAAGTTATGCACAGACCAAACAGCTTCAATTTGGTATTTTTTTAAATTGTATGATTGGTGGATTGTATTTGTTAGGTCAAGGGTATTTACATGATTGTCATTTATTAATATATAATTATTATTTGTTATTGGGGTTACTCTGAGATAGTAATATTTGATGAGGTGTTATAGGGAGGTCAGAGGAAGTTGTCAACGCGGCGCCCCGTCTTGTTTGGTTATTTCACTCGAGGGTCTTCCTCGACCGGTATATTTCTTTACGTTTAGGGCGGAATCCTCCCCGCCCTTTTCTCCTCCCTTTTCTTGACCCCCTCCCCTTTACAGCATACTGACCAAGGTCGCCATCACCCAGACAGCTGTTAGAGAAGCGTGGAGCCGGTGGCGATGTGCTGATGATAGTATAACATTTGGCACCCGAATATTTCATGATCTATTGCCCCAGTCGAAGAAGGTAATAGGATATCTGAAGTCCTATTTGAGTAGAGAACGCCGTTGTGGGAGATTGTTGTAGAGACAGAAAGTGATTTCAGAGAAAAAGCTTGTCGTTTAATCAACGCTGTTAATTTATCTCGGTTACAAGCTACCCGCAGTAGCGTATAAAGGGAAACACTAGTTAATACCCACACATTTTTTTTTCAATCCTTCCTTTGTATATCGCAAGATAGCTCAGGTCGAGGACTCGTAGTCCACTCACCAAATTTACCGAGGCATACCACAAGTACTATCATAATATATTATTATAGCCACCTAAAAGCAACAAATATTATTTATAACAAAAAAAAAAACTTAAGGAAGATATACTATCTATAAACGTATTCTAATAATTCAACATATTTATTTTAGCAAAACCAAAAAAAAAAACATTGAAAAAAAATCAAATGTAACAGAGCTTTGAATTTCCTGTCTTTCTGGTCCACAGATATTGTTGACACCAGGTGGCCGTGCCCATGAATATTCAGAACTGGTCATCTTTGATGGACACAGGATACTGCCGGACATGGTATTCGACACTGAGAGACGCCATATTTACATTATGACAGACACCAATGTAAGTAATTTTATTGTTATGGATTGACCAAAGGTCATTGAAGTTATTTCATGTTCACTTATTACAGTTATAAAAGACTTTTGTAAAGTCAATGGAGAAACTTGGTTGGAGTATAGTCACAGCAGTCTTTTGGCCTCTTTTATAATTTGTTAATAGTTTGTCTTTCTTCCCTTTATCTGTCCCCAGTGCCGGATTTACCAATAGGCAGCACATGATTAGAGCCCCCCACGAAATATTTATCACTGGCATCATATGATATGCAGACTTTTAAAAGTCTCTCAAAAACAACAACAACAAAACACTTATATCTCCAATAATTTAGGTCCTTTTCGAATTTAAATACGTCAGTGCCTGTCTTTTGGAGCGTTGGGGCACCACTCATGATCTTTCTTTCTATAGGATGAGAGTTTCTTTCATGAACAGGCATGCCCATCTCTTTTCATGTCTTCCTTCTTTCCGGTGGTACTGTTCACTGTAGAGATTCTTTGCGATCTTCGGGGGATCTGGAGATGTGGCCGTCCAGGCTTATGTGTCGTGTTTTTTTTTGACAATGGTCAAAAGGTCAAAGTGGGTCCCGAATGATCGTGTTTTTGTATACCTCATTAGTGTGAGGACAATGTTTGAGTATCTGTAATGATTTCCCCTGTAGGTCTTTGCGGGTGAGACCTAGGATCTACCTGTCTCATCTCGATTCTAAGGCTAGGATCTTCCTCTTTCACTCTGCAGTTAGGAGTTTTTAATACGTACACCAAATAGACTCACTGACAGACGAACGAACAGACAGCACGGACACGTTGACGGACTAACGAACAGAAAAATAACTGACCTGTATATACTCATTAAGTCCTAGACTATTTATCTTTCAAACCCCCCAGACTTTTTAATATGTGATTGAAGATGTGTTTTGATTCCTTAGATCAAGGATGAGTGCAGTGCTTCACATGGTCACGCGAGATAAGCTTTAATCAAAGGAAGACACATTTCAAACATAACCTCGAAGTATCCCTGTTCCTATATCTGTGAACTTTCCCCTCGTATCCTCAAATCCCAGAAATTGAAACAAATTGTTTATGTCGCAGTATGTCTTAAGACAGATTTTAGTTCAGCGCTGACTCTGTGTGAGATTATTACATGAGTATAAGTACTCCCTTCCACTACACGCCGTATCTCAACTTATAATAAATTAAATTCTGTATCCTTTAGTCCTACATTCCCATTAGTACCTGTCATGTCTTAAAAGCTACTTTTGAATGTTGTGGCTCTAGTTTGAGAATCCTTGCTTTGTTTCATACAAGATGAAATATAGAGCAGGAGAACCGAAGTCCAATTCTTATCTGCGAAATCAAGTTGTACCGTTACTCCGTCCAATTCTCTGATATGATAAATTGTAGATCTGGCTCTCTCTCTCTCTCTCTCTTTTTTTTTTTAAGTTCCCGCTGGGGGGAAATATTTCCGAAACCGTTTGATTAATCCTGAGCCTCTATCTCCCCTTCCCCCAAAGATTCTGCTGGGAGAGAAAATAAAAGAGGGGGGAAGAGGATAAAAATGGGACGCCCTGGGGTGCCATAGAAACATTCAATCATAGTTGTATTTTTTTTTTAGATATACAAATCAGGGGCGGGGTGGTGGGTGAAGGGGTATGGGTTCGAGAAGGTGGTCGCCTGCAAATGATCAGAGCTACTTCTGGTATGTATAGGTCTAATGAAGATTACAGTGTGTAATGAGCTTACAGTTTGTAATGAGCTGACAGAGTGTAATGAGCATACACTGTGTAATGAGCTTGTCATATGTAATGAGTTTATAATGTGTAATGAGCTTATAATCTGTAATGACTTTATAATATGTAATGAGTCTATAATGTGTAATGAGTTTATAACCTGTAATGAGCTTGTAATGTGTAATGAGCTTATAGATCACAAGGTCTGAAAGGGGACCTTTACTTTTTTTCTTTTTTTAACTTTTGCATGGGACAGACCTGTGACGTGGCAACTAGCTATTGGTCTACACTGCCCACAGGTTGTGACGTTGCAGGTCAGTGTTCAGGCCTTCTATGGCGACTGGTCTTGGTGCCACTGACTACGCACGAAGTAAAGTTAAAGCCACACTGACTTCCACTTTAGAAATGGACCTTTTTTTTTTGGATAGTCTTTTCATATATTCTGGAAAATTAATTATTTCGTTGAAACACACAAAAAAAACAAAAAACACAAAAAAAAACGCTGACTAAAACCCAGGAAACTCGATAAAAAAATACCTCGCTTCATCACTGGGCTCAGCAGTACCGCTTGACCGGAAGGGTCAGTTCCCGGCAGTCAGTAAAACATTGCTGGCCGAATGTAACTCTTTTTTTTTTACAGCCCGTTGTTAGCAGAAATTACTCCATCCAACCATTAAAGCATCTCCTCGGGGCACTCTTGTCCGAACATGATTACGAAATTATTACCCAAGTACCGGACATTACAGGCCGGTGTCTGGACAAATCAGATTGGCAACAAGTACTTAAGAAATCATATGATGACCTACTTTAGTCACCAATCGGATTGGTCACTTGGTCAATATATAAGTATAAAGCTATTTTTTGTTGTTGTTAATATTGTGGTTGTTTGCCAAATTTTAATGTTTTTGGTGAAATAAAAAGCTACACAAGTAGCTCTTTTACGTAATTTAATGAATAATTTTAAAAAAATTGTTGAACAGTTTTCGATGAATTCTGATTTATTTTCCAAAGTAGAAACATCTACCATTGACTTGGCAACTTGTCAGAATTGAAGTCATTGGTTAACATGCATGACTAAATGCATGACGCATAGGACGTAGTCGTCTTCTTTTTGAAGTAACGTCTGTATTATACAAGATAGGATAAGATAAGACCTGTTCCTATTAATAACTTTTTATAATTTAAAAAAAATCCAAACAATATTATGTTATTACACATCACTGTCAATGAATCCATTTAAATAAGAGCCCCTTTGAGACCTCGCGATGTATAGAGAAGAGGATGTAAAGCTTAAAGGACGTCTCTTAGTCCACCAAACTTGAAAGGGGTTACCTGACATTAGTTGAGGGAAAGTAGAGGGGGTTGGTCGTTGTGCTGGTCACATGACACCCTTGTTATCGGGTGGCAATGGAGACTGAATAATGAGTCAATTTAAACTGTCTTAACTACTAAAAAAAAATAAACTTAACCCTTTTTTAAAAGGGGGGGGGGTGAGGTTATGATTAAAATGAAAAGTTTGATAGCAGGAAATGACGTCTAAATTTCTCGTTTCAATTTTTAACCAACCACCGGAAGATGATAAAGATATTTAAAATGTCAAAAGAAGCAATTGACTTCAAAATAAAGAGACTGTATCTTCAAGCTTTTGGGAACGGTTAT
Organism: Biomphalaria glabrata; assembly: GCF_947242115.1. Taxonomy (NCBI): domain Eukaryota; kingdom Metazoa; phylum Mollusca; class Gastropoda; family Planorbidae; genus Biomphalaria; species Biomphalaria glabrata. The sequence continues at coordinate 53,298,340 of NC_074714.1, forward strand.
GGCGCCCCGACGACAAAAAAATCCAATTGATTTTGGCGTCTCATGATCGGCAAAATGTCCAGTTATCCTAGATGGCGCCCACACACTTTCACCTCAACTCAGACATTTTTTTGTGTGCGCCAGTATCAAATCTGATTTCATAAGGGGTCATGCAAATTTGACTGTCATTCTGCGGAACCAGCCAATCAAAAATCCTCTTACATTTACCGAGATTGACTTTTGGCCTGAGCGTTTTCTCGAGACATGAGCAGATCGAAGTCGCCCCCTCCCCAGCACATACCACGCGGTCACGTGATTTGCTGACTTGAAATAACAACATTCATCAAAACGCAATATCTCAAGACCTTTTCCCATTATCTTGAATCTTACTCGCCACACACTCCCCTTTCCGTTGTGTTTGTCTTCCTTGGCCCTCATTTAATTTATTGCCTGTTCACTAGGTGGCCCTCCGAGTCTTGTAATTTAAATTTTGGTGTCAGACAAGAAATGAAAGTATCAATCTGAAGAAACATACAAGTACTATTCCACTACCGCGTATAATCCATGAACACAACGCAATTACACTAATGTAATACAACAAATGTGGGTGAGTGGTAGTGCGCTTGACTTCAGTACCTGGGGTCTTGGATTCAAATATTCAAATCAAGGCGGAGACTCAGATATTGGATTTCGGGATTTATTAGGGTGCCCCCGAATCAATCCAATTTTAATAGGTACCTGGCACGGTGGCTGAGCGGTAAAGCGCTTGGCTTCCGAACCGGGGACCGGGGTTCGAATCCTGGTGAAGACTGGGATTTTTTATTTCGGGATCTTCGGGCGCCTCTGAGTCCACCCAGCTCTAATGGGTACCTGACATTAGTTAGGGAAAAGTAAAGGCGGTTGGTCGTTGTGCTGGCCACATGACAGCCTCGTTAACCGTAGGCCACAGAAACATATGACCTTTACATCATCTGCCCTATAGGCCACAAGGTCTGAAAGGGGAACTTTACTTTACTTTTACTACCTGGCATTAGCTCGGGAAAAGCAAAAGTCGTTGTGCTGGCCACACGAGACCTTCTTTAACAGTGGGCCACATAAGGCAGGGGTTCTCAACCTGTGGGTCGCGACCCCTTTTGGGGTCGATGGACGATTTGCCAGGGGTCGCCTAAGACGATCCAAACTATGGATTGTCATTGACTTCTCTTCTATTGTTGTATGTATGTGTGTGGGGAGGGGGGTCGCGGCAGAGTGTGGGATTGTAAAAAGGGGTCGCCGAGCATAAACGGTTGAGAACCGCTGGTAAGGCATGTTCTTGTTTTGCGGTGGCATCGCACATAAACTGTGAGCCTACAAATATATTAAAAGAGACACTATTGTTTCACTTTATAAAATCACGGTCATATCAAAAGTCGTAACTTTGTCAACATTACGTTGTTTGTTGTTTTTTTTTCCAACATTTACAGAAATTTGATTTAAATGTAAAACTTCGATGGGAAAGATAGGTATGCAAAACAGTTTGAGAATTGCACAAGTAGTGCCGCTTCGCTTAGTGTCACATAGAGTTGAGATGTTTGTCATTCAAGATTGTGCAGAGATCAATACGCGCCCTGGACGTATCACAAACATCAATGCGCTTTAAAAAAAAAAACAGAATGAAATTAACCAATATAGCTAAATGAATTTAAAAAAAAAAAGATGGGGATCAAGTTTCTTAACATTTTTTTTTACTTTAATATAAAAAAAGTCCGTCTAGCCATTGCGTCAAGTGTCAACCGAACGAATTACTCACTTCCGGCATCTCACCTGATGTCGTCTGCTACCACTTACTGGCACTTAGCAGACGTATACAAGTGGTTAACTTTGAAATGAGCGCTCAATGGCGACATATTCCTGTTCACGTCTCACTGTCCCACCTCTCCACCCCCCCCTTTTCTCTTAACATTCCCTTCTATTTACGCCCGCAGAATATCAACCGGGGCCATGTTAGTCAGACTTCTGCAAAGCTTCCTCCACGGCAGACGGCGTAAGTCTTGAAAACTTGTTTCCATCGCTTCCGGCGACTTGGAGTGTAATTTCTTATCGATCGATCTCTCGACTTGCTGGGATGGCTACGTCACAAACATGGGGGGGGGGACTTTGGGGATTTTTTTTTTCTCGTCCATTTTTTTTTTCGGACAATAGCCGATTTCATCTAATGCTTTAAGATCTTTAGTTGCTTTTATTTTGGGAGATGTCTGGCTATTTTTACTCCTTCCCGCCCATAGTTTTCAATTTACAGGTGTTCCCGCGGTGATAAGTGAAGTGATTGCTTTGAATTGTATCTGGAACAGACACCCAAAAGTTAACTACGTATTTTTTTTTGGGGGGGGGGCAGGGAGGGAAATTAACTAAGGCTTCTCTTTATCTTTAGGTCTAGACGCTCTCTCTCTCTCTCTCTCTCTCTTTTCTCTAAATACAAAGTTAACCCTTTCACATCTTGTGATCTACGGTGCAGACGATATAAAGTTCATCTGTTGCTGTTGTCGTCTGTCAACGAAGGGGCCTTATGGCCAGAATAATGTCCAATCGCCCTTACTGCCATAACATATGCCAGGTAACTGTTAAGAGTTGGGTAGACAAATGAGGTGTCTTAAAAATCCCGATTTTCACCTGGTTTTGAACTCTAGACCCATTGGTTCAGAAGCCAAGCGCTTAACTATTAGCCACCACGCACTTTCTTTCTCTTTCTCTCTCTCTCTCTCTATCTCTCTCTATCTATCTATCTATCTCTCTATCTATCTATCTATCTATCTATCTATCTATCTATCTATCTATCTATCTATCTATCTATCTATCTGTCTGTCTGTCTGTCTGTCTGTCTGTCTGTCTGTCTATCTATCTATCTATCTATCTATCTATCTATCTATCTATCTATCTATCTATCTATCTATCTATCTATCTATCTATCTATCTCTGTTGATTTCCATTGTGCATGCTGTGCGTAACACACGAATTCCACTGATAATACACAGTAAAATCACTTACATATCCCCTGTTACGGGTGTTGAATATATGTATTATATATGTATATTTGTCTCTGCACTGTTATGGGAAGGGTTGAAAAAGGGGTTAGCAAGCCTCTTTATCTTTGAGAATTTTTCTTTTATGTAGATCTTAAAAAACAATTAACTTGAACTATTGCTAGCATTCTACACCAGCCACTCTCACACTGACTCCCACCAAAGACTTAAAGTTGAAAAGTTTGGACGCCCCTGTTGTCATCCCCACCTCTTCCCCTACCTTCTCCTCACCGTTCAAGTACTTCAGCCCGTAGTCTTGACGTTGTTCCGGTCAAAGCGACATTAGGCGCATGTCATGACCACGCCTTCCACGTCCTAGCCTTCGAGCAGTCAAGTGTGTGTGTGTTTCCGCCACAAATTCCAACAAAATTAAGAAATCAATCATGACAAACCGTCTGCCCAGCGACTTTCATTCAGTTACCAGCCCCTGGACAGGCTCTTCTAAAAAAAATAAAGAGAGAGAGGCTAAACTAATGAAAGTTTTAATGTTCCTCTTTTTTTTATATAGGATTTTATAAGCAGACATAAATATTAATAGAACTAAAGACATTACGTCATCTAAGGGAAACAATGTTTCTAATTTGAGACAATATCACAAAACGTTTTGATAAAATATCTAACGGCTTTCGATGTAGGTCTTATAATATATAAAGCGACCTTCCGCAATCTTGTAAGTTTTAATCTTGTAAACAATTGTTTAAATAAAAAAATATTTTTCTATTGTCTGTATATATAGCAAATTTGAATCTTCCTATGTGCATCAGTTTTTTTTTCTATAATTCGCTTATGAACTTAATTAAAATTCGTATCTAGATCTAGCCAATAATTATTCCGCCATCTTGTAGGTTGTAACCTATGTCAACGACGCGCTAATGTTTAGATCATGTGATTATGTCATGGAACTCATATTCGAAATATAATGAAGTTTTAATTAGCTCAATGTTTTGTCTGTAGCAGTCTGCCCCCCCCCCCCTCCCAGGTCTGTCTGTGCTATCGCCAATGTAGCAGTTTACTTTCAGTGAAACAAGTCTGGGAAGAGACTCCAGACCCCCCCCCCCCCCACCCCCAGGTCTGTCTGTGCTATCGCCAATGTAGCAGTTTACTTTCAGTGATACAAGCCTGGGAAGAGCCTCCAGACCCCTATCCCCCCCCCCCCCAGGTCTGTCTGTGCTATCGCCAATGTAGCAGTTTACTTTCAGTGATACAAGCCTGGAAAGAGACTCCAGACCCCCCACCCCCTTTGGTATAGCTTGTATTTGTATATTAATACCATTGTGTTGCAAGAAAGTATAATTGAAACAAAATATATCTTGAACAAAGACTAACCCATGGCTTTTACATACGCAATGTAGGTCAAACGTATGTTTGTTATAGTCTAGTTATAGTTATAGTCTAGTAAATAACCCCCCGAAGATGTTATGGCTTCCTTCCACTCCCATACTTATTCAAATACGCCCCTGGTTTCCGAATTCCCAGCTCACCCTTCTCTCACTCCCATCTAACCAACACACGAGAGTGAGTAATTAGCTGTGCTCACTTCCCATAACAGGATACCCGGACTGGACAGTCCAATTCTTTTTATTATTTATTGTCCGTGTGTCGAAAGCGTGAGTCACCCGAGAGGGACATGTGAGTCAGCACAAGTGTGGGGGCCGTTGAGAATTCCACTACTCCTCAGAGTTACAGCAGCAGCAGGACACACACACACATATGCAGACACGCGCGCGTGGACAGTCGTTAATCTGTTAGTGTGTGGCTGTCTCACCTCTGCAGGGGTTTGATGAAGACGCAGCTGGCCATATTGTGGCCAGCGTATTTTTTTTGGGGGGGGGGGGGGGTCAACGTGATGGTAAATTATGGTGTGTCATTTCTTTAACACATTCAGTGTGCTGCACATTAAGATTTCCTATTTTAAAACACATCTGAAAACTAGATGTATATATATTTTCTGAAGAATGTAATTATGACAGTTTGTCTGTCCGTCTGTCCTACTGCATCCGTCATTGTGTTTACGTTATAAAACAGACGCAGGAACTCTTTTAGCTTATCAAATAGGCTGAAGATATGTTTTCATGCTTGCGCGATTGAGGTATACTGAAACTATTTTTAGAGCACATAAAATGTTGGATTGGATTTCATTTTTTTCATGTTTTAAAATAATCATATACAATAATTTAATATAAATATATATATTTTTGTTATTTTTGTAATAAAGACTTATAAAAAAAAAAAGGAAAGTTCACCTTTCAGACCTTGTGGTCTATAGGGCAGATGATGTAAAGGTTATCTGTTTCTGTGGCCTACGGTTAACGGGGGTGTCATGTGGCCAGCACAACGACCAACCACCTTTACTAACTAATGTCAGGTACCCATTAGAGCTGGGTGGACTCAGAGGCGCCCGAAGATCCTGAAATGAAAAATACCAATATTCGTCAGGATTGGAACCCCGAACCCCCGGTTTCGAAGCTAAGCGCTTTATCGCTCAGCCACCGCGCCTCCAATCAAGATTTATACATAACCTATTCTCTTTTTTTTTAGCTTTAACCCTTACACTAACTAATTATCTTTAAGATCTCGTGCGTCTGTTTGTGATTGAATATGTGCTCTCTCATTCCCAAGCAATATTCCATCAATCTTTAAGAGAAACTGTTACAAATACTAGATCGTTATTTGAAGCCCTCCCTCCCGTGATAACAATGTCAATATTGACTCCTCCCCCCCCCCTTCCTCTTTTCAGTTCTCGTCACTACGCGGTATTACATCCGGTCACTCACACACAACCTTACTAGTCAAGGCGTGAAAGTCAATCATAGTCACTCACTTGGTCATCCCATTCTAAGCTTCCCTCTTTCTTCTGCATCCCTACTCTTGAAGTAATCCCTCCTCTTCTCCTTCCTCTTCTCTCTGATCCTCTTTAGGATCCTACTTTGATCCCACTTCTCCCTCGATCGCTACCTCCCTTCATTCAGCACAAACTTTTTCTCAGCTTTTTTGAGTAAAATGCCTGCTCACGTAATCGCAAGGCCCTTGAAAAAAAAATTTAATAACAACATGTGTTTTTTTTTGTTTTTTTTTTTGTTGCTTAGGTTTTGTAATGTCTAGAAATGATCTTCTTCTTCGTAGTTATTATCACGTTGAAGGGTTCAGATATCTAGTCCAATATCTGAGTTGAAGGGTTCAGATATGTAGTAAAATATCTGAGTTGAAGGGTTCAGATATCTAGTCCAATATCTGAGTTGAAGGGTTCAGATATCTAGTCCAATATCTGAGTTGAAGTGTTCAGATATCTAGTCCAATATCTGAGTTGAAATTCGTTGAAATTCGCTGTAGTTTCCAGATCTGGCAGTTCTCCGTATAATTTTTCTTCTATAGGCGTGTTTTGAATTCTGTGCCTTGATTGGGCCTCTTGATAGAGCACAAGGACAAGGTCAGCATTTTCTGGTGACACATCTCAAGGGCTGTCTCATTTCTGTTGTGTCCGGTTGTGAGTCGAAAAATTATACGTTGAAAGCTTGTAATAGTAACATCAATTGTTCATCCACTTGAAACAATAAACCACTACAATCATTAGCAAACTATAAATACCAATCCACGACTAACAAAGATATAACAACAATCCACAATACCAATCCACGACTAACAAAGATATATCAACAATCCACAATACCAATCCACGACTAACAAAGATATAACAACAATCCACAATACCAATCCACGACTAACAAAGATATAACAACAATCCACAATACCAATCCACGACTAACAAAGATATAACAACAATCCAAAATACCAATCCACGACTAACAAAGATATAACAACAATCCACGACAGTCAAAGATCCACACCCCTCAACGATCTACATAAATGAGATAATTTTCTAACTTGTATTCAACTAGAACTCAATCATAGCAAATACAAAATTTAATAAAATACTCAGAAAGACACATAGATAAAGGCACATTCCTCGTTTCATATGCTAGGACAAATTTGTACAAATGCTCCTTCTTCCTTAGTGCTATTAGAGCATGGAATGGGTTGCCTGAGCAAGCCAGGAAAACCAGTGACTTGGCAGAATTTAGGTCATTGGTTAATATGCATGACTAAAAGCTAGACGCGTATGTCGTAATCATCTTCTTTTTGAAGTAACGTCTGTATCATATAAGATAAGATACCAATCTCTAACCAATTTTAAACGAAAACGTTGTCTAGTCATCAGAAGTACAAGCACGCGTTTATCTTAACATATACACTCACCGACCAGGACAGTCTCTACCAAATTGGGGCACGCGTACCCCCGGGGGAACGGGGGAACAAAAAAACTTTGGCTGGGGTACGCGTTTTTGCATCTCATTAACTATGCTGATTGTGTTTTTAAATACCCTTTTATTGTGTTCATTCTTCTCATAGTTACAAGGCGATGGGGTACTCTGCGTTACAAAAATTATAAAGGGGTACACTTTATTCAAAAGTTTAGAAAACACGGGGCTAGGAGACTGTTGAAACTTTACACTTGAAAACCCAAATTCTAATTAAAGCATTTTTTACCCGTTTAGATGTAACTACCAAAATAAAAACCAAGAAGTCTCCCCCCCCCCCCCAACACAAACCCAGAAGTTTCTCTCACCATACGAGTAGACCGGGCAGCGCAAATTGGATGGCCTTGGGACAATTCAGTTAACTTACAGTATTACCTCCCTCCCTGCCTCCCTGCCTCCCTGCCTCTTTATCTTGCTACTGGTGTCCTTCAGTACTTTTGCTGAACTGAAGAAGACAGTCACTGAAATCAATACATTACATATATGCTGAATATGTAAGAAAACGGACTTAACGCTTTCTCTCCGTAATTATTTGTCACAATGTAGTGGAATCAACGTTGGTATCGTCAGTTCGGAGAGAAAGAGTTCAGGTAGGGAGATAAGACTTAATGTAGATTACAATTAAAAAATCGTTGGTATGTAAAGCTTAGACAATCTCTGTCTTTGTCTCTGTTACATAATTACTACAATTAGCAAGTGCAGTACCCCGGATGTTAAAGGCGATCTAGTTCTTGGGTCGACGCGGCTTAAAATAAGCTACCGACGTTTTTGTCGGAAAAAATAAAGGAGATCAGTATGTGTGATAGTGTGTTTGTTTTTGAGCGACCAGTTCTGTACTGTGTGTGACTGTGTATGGACAGACCAGTGGACCTTTAGTGTTTGTACTTACTTGAGTGAACGGCTAATAAAGTGTGTCAGGTACGACTGGGTGGAAGGGGGTCAGTGACCAGCAGACGACTAAATGAATGTAAGAATTACCTTTACCTATCCCATTGTCTGTTGGGGCACCAAGCAAGACTCGTCGACCTTCCTTCTCCATTCCTCCCTGTCTTTTGCCTTGTTTAGAACCTCTTTCAATGGCAGGCCCATCCATTCCTTTATGTTGTCCTCCCATCGCTTTCTAAGTCTGCCTCTTCTTCTTTTTCCTGGTACTGTTCCCTGAACGAAGGTCTTTGCGAGCCCCGAAGATTTTGTAATATGGCCATACAATTTAACCTTTAACCTATAGTTAGCAGGTCTTCATCGCTATAGTAACCCTGTAGAATGTAAGAATAAAATGTTTCAAAAAGAATGTGTTAATAGTTATTTAGTCTTTCTTAATGTCTTTAAGATACCTATTAAACTCATAAGCAAAGGAAAAGGTCCTTTCAACTGAATCTTTAACTTGTAGTATAGAACTAAAACTAACTGCTTTGCAGCTATTATTTCAGACTTTGAAGAAGATTGTTTTTTGAGATGTTCTAGTTATGTAGGCTTTTATGACACTGTAGGCTTATATGACACTGTAGGCTTATATGACAATATAGGCTTATATGACACTGTAGGCTTATATATGGCACTGAAGACTTCTATGACACTGTAGACTTCTATGACACTGTAGGCTTCTATGACACTGTAGGCTTATATGACACTGTAGGTTTATATGACACTGTAGGGGTTATACACTTGTTTGAACTGTCAACTTAGAAACTGTCCATAATATTTGCAGCATTTTTTTTCTGTGTTTACAGAACTAGTAGGACATGTCCTAACAGAGTCGATTCGTATTGTCCTTGTCGAGCTTTTTCCTCATGTCCTTGCACAAATTTCTCTATTTCAGTAAAACCAAAGTATTACCAAACACTATCGAGTGGTTTAAAATTCAAATACAGGCAAAAAGGTTTAGCTCCTCTGACTTTGCAACGACAAAATTATTCCTATAGCATTGAGCTTTACAATTAGGTTTTTCGAAAACAGGTTTTGAGTTCAACTGTAAAAAAGGTTTTGATTTAAAATTTCTGAAAACAGGTTTTGAGTTACGTAACTGAAAGTAGGTTTTAAGTTGAATTAATTAAAACAGGTTTTGAGTTACGTAACTGAGAGTAGGTTTCAAGTTGAATTCATTAAAACAGGTTTAGGCTCCATGTACTTCAAACATTTATAGAACTAGATGACTAAAATAGGCTTCAAATTACACGACTGACGAACAGTTTCTCCCTGTATCATTGGCATCCTTACACTCAAGTCTGCTGGTCCTTCCACAAGACCCCACTAACGAGCTCATCTCAAGCCCACCCGGTGACATACTGAAGACGTTGCTCCAAGCTTTATCCCCCCCACCCCACCCCACATCTAACGCCTGCCCCCCCCTCTCCTGTTTCACATCTACTCACCCCTCCCCACGGGACACGTGTCATCTTAATGAATATTAGAAATCGATATTCAGGGGGGGGGAGGGGGAAGAGAATCAAAGTCGGTCTTGGTTTCCTCCCCTTGGCTATATCCGGGAGGAAAAAAAAAGGTAGGTAATTAACAGTAACTTGCCCAAGACATTCATCAGAACAAGTAGGCCTATACATCTATTCACCCCATCTCCGCCCCTGCTCTTCCCCCAACCCCCCAATTTCTCCTTATCCCCGCCTTTTTTTTTTATTAACTATTCTTGACTAATACGATACGATGCGCTGTTATACTTAAAATTCATCCTGTACTTACAATTCATCCTATATCACTTTGTCTTGAATACCTGCTCAGCAATTTGCAAGATTCCAAGACTCTGAATCCTTCGTGCTGAAGCCAAAGATTTTTATCAAATAGAAATTATGTGTATATCTTTTTCAGTTATTATCAGTAAAGTTTGGTTAGTCTTTTGTAGGCGAGAAATGTCAGTAAATGTAATGACGGAATGAGTTAGTTTTTTTTTGTTTATGTATGCTAAATTATTACTTTTATTAATTAGAATCATTTTGACACTGCTAAGATCGAGATTTGTTTAAGGGAAACAAATTTCATTGTAGTATCCTTAGAGTCCACATACATTTGTAGTTTAAGATTTGTATTCAGGATTTTGAACAAGTCTGGGAGATGGTGTCACTCCATTAGCTAATATCCCAATTGGATACATTGTCGCTTACTCTCCTAGCTTGTGTTATTATCAATATTATTATTATTATTATTAAAGAGCGAGTATTCATTCTCTGGCGAAGCCAGTGTCGAGTTTCGTTAAAGGGAAGCAAAATTCATGGTAGTCCCTTTATCAGTTTCCACCGAGGAATTTTCTGGTGATGTGGCAGGTCTGCAGAAGTACCGCCCTCTGACAGGCAACGAGAATGTTCCTAGGTAGGGCAAGGGCCTTGAAGGTATCTGTGAGGTCAGTTGTTATTATTCCCTCGGTTGATATGACAATGAGGTATATTGTTATTTTAGATAATTTCCATAAACGCTTAATCTCCAAGCCAAGATTCTCATATTTTCGTTGTTTTTCCAGCTCAGTTTTTTATTATTTTTATTACATTTTATTTTTTTATTTTATTATTATTATGTTAGAAATGAACGAGTAGTCATTCTCTGGCGCTGCCAGGGTCGAGTTTCGCTAAAGAGAAACAAAATTCATCGTAGTCCCTTTAACAGTTTCCACTGAGGAATTTTCTGGTGATGTGGCAGGTCTGCAGCAGTACCGCCTTCTGACAGGCAACGAAGATGTTCCTAGGAATGTTAAGGGCCTTGAAGGTGTCTGTGAGGTCAGTTGTTATTATCCCCTCGGTTGATATAACAATGGGGTATATTGTTATTTTGGACAATTTCCATAGACGCTTAATCTCCAAGCCTAGGTTCCCATATTTTCTTTGTTTTTCTATCTCAGTTTTTCTTAAATTATGAGACAGTGGTACGGCGATATCGATAATGGTAGCGGTTTTTTCTTTTTTATCGATGAACAGCAGATCCGGGCGATTGAAATCTACCGTTTTGTCGGTCAGAATAGGCCTATCCCAGTACAGCAGATGTTCAGTAGACTCGAGGACCTCTTGCGGAGAGTATTTATAATAAGGGGGAGTGTCCTTACCGATCAATTTGTACGTCAAAGCCAGGTGTTGGTGTATTAACTTTGCAACTTGGTTATGGCGACCTAGGTAGGCTGATTCTGATAGGGCTGGACATCCTGCCATAATGTGTTCAATCGACTCGCCCACATTTCCACATTTTCGGCATTTGTCGACAACATTGAGTTTCAGGATATGCTTCTCGTAATTTTTTGTCCTGATTACTCTGTCCTGTATTGCTGTAACGAAGCCTTCTGTTTCAGGGTAGAGATGACCTGCTTTGAGCCACGTTAAGGAAGCAGCCTTGTCGATGTTGTCCCCATGTAATGAAGCCGGAAATTTTCCGTGGAGTGTTTTTTCTTCCCATTGGCGAATCTCATGCCCTACGTCGTCCAAACCGATATTATTATTATTATTATTATTATTATTATTATTATTATTTTGCAGGTGACTAAAGTGGCTGTTGAGACTTGCAACCAGGCCGACTCGTGTCAAGCATGTTTGTTTAATGGCGACCCTTACTGCGGGTGGTGTTCCCTGGAAAGAAAGTGAGTACCTACCATTAATGACCACAAATAGACATCAACAAAACTGTAGTTCAATACTTAGTTTTTAAAATTTTTTTTTCAGCTACCAATCCATAGGTCACAATCTTTTTACAAAGCTTCTATCAGGTCACTTTGTCTGTCTGGTACAAAGCTTCTATCAGGTCACTTTGTCTGTCTGGTACAAAGCTTCTATCAGGTCACTTTGTCTGTCTGGTACAAAGCTTCTATCAGGTCACTTTGTCTGTCTGGTACAAAGCTTCTATCAGGTCACTTTGTCTGTCTGGTACAAAGCTTCTATCAGGTCACTTTGTCTGTCTGGTACAAAGCTTCTATCAGGTCACTTTGTCTGTCTGGTACAAAGCTTCTATCAGGTCACTTTGTCTGTCTGGTACAAAGCTTCTATCAGGTCACTTTGTCAGTCTGGTACAAAGCTTCTATCAGGTCACTTTGTCTGTCTGGTACAAAGCTTCTATCAGGTCACTTTGTCTGTCTGGTACAAAGCTTCTATCAGGTCACTTTGTCTGTCTGGTACAAAGCTTCTATCAGGTCACTTTGTCTGTCTGGTACAAAGCTTCTATCAGGTCACTTTGTCTGTCTGGTACAAAGCTTCTATCAGGTCACTTTGTCTGTCTGGTACAAAGCTTCTATCAGGTCACTTTGTCAGTCTGGTACAAAGCTTCTATCAGGTCACTTTGTCAGTCTGGTACAAAGCTTCTATCAGGTCACTTTGTCTGTCTGGTACAAAGCTTCTATCAGGTCACTTTGTCTGTCTGGTACAAAGCTTCTATCAGGTCACTTTGTCTGTCTGGTACAAAGCTTCTATCAGGTCACTTTGTCTGTCTGGTACAAAGCTTCTATCAGGTCACTTTGTCAGTCTGGTACAAAGCTTCTATCAGGTCACTTTGTCTGTCTGGTACAAAGCTTCTATCAGGTCACTTTGTCTGTCTGGTACAAAGCTTCTATCAGGTCACTTTGTCAGTCTGGTACAAAGCTTCTATCAGGTCACTTTGTCTGTCTGGTACAAAGCTTCTATCAGGTCACTTTGTCTGTCTGGTACAAAGCTTCTATCAGGTCACTTTGTCTGTCTGGTACAAAGCTTCTATCAGGTCACTTTGTCTGTCTGGTACAAAGCTTCTATCAGGTCACTTTGTCTGTCTGGTACAAAGCTTCTATCAGGTCACTTTGTCTGTCTGGTACAAAGCTTCTATCAGGTCACTTTGTCAGTCTGGTACAAAGCTTCTATCAGGTCACTTTGTCTGTCTGGTACAAAGCTTCTATCAGGTCACTTTGTCTGTCTGGTACAAAGCTTCTATCAGGTCACTTTGTCTGTCTGGTACAAAGCTTCTATCAGGTCACTTTGTCTGTCTGGTACAAAGCTTCTATCAGGTCACTTTGTCTGTCTGGTACAAAGCTTCTATCAGGTCACTTTGTCTGTCTGGTACAAAGCTTCTATCAGGTCACTTTGTCAGTCTGGTACAAAGCTTCTATCAGGTCACTTTGTCAGTCTGGTACAAAGCTTCTATCAGGTCACTTTGTCAGTCTGGTACAAAGCTTCTATCAGGTCACTTTGTCTGTCTGGTACAAAGCTTCTATCAGGTCACTTTGTCTGTCTGGTACAAAGCTTCTATCAGGTCACTTTGTCTGTCTGGTACAAAGCTTCTATCAGGTCACTTTGTCTGTCTGGTACAAAGCTTCTATCAGGTCACTTTGTCAGTCTGGTACAAAGCTTCTATCAGGTCACTTTGTCTGTCTGGTACAAAGCTTCTATCAGGTCACTTTGTCTGTCTGGTACAAAGCTTCTATCAGGTCACTTTGTCAGTCTGGTACAAAGCTTCTATCAGGTCACTTTGTCTGTCTGGTACAAAGCTTCTATCAGGTCACTTTGTCAGTCTGGTACACAAATTTCGATTACGTCATTTCTTCCACTTTCCATTTCCGGATCAAGTGAAAACTTCTCAGAATTATTCAGTATTCGTAACAAAACATGAACCAATCATAAATTTAAATTAAATAGTGGTAATTAATTGCTTTTGTTTGATATCGAAATAGGGAAATACATTTTACAGTATTAAAATATTTGGCTGTAAATATGGAGTTCTTCCCCATTAGATTAACTTTTTTTTTTTTGTTGTTTTTTTAAAGTATTTTTTATAATTTACTTTTTTTTTTTTAACTTATGATCTGGAGCTATTTTTTCCTTGGATTTTTTTTAAAGGTTTTAATTTAAAGTAATGAAATTCAGAAAGAGCCTTTTATTAATATAGGGTTTCGGATCTTTTAAAATAATTTCCGTTTAAAAATATTATTTTATGTCATTTGTTAAAACAAATATCCCCCCTTACATATTTTCAAACTTTTATACACCACTGAAACCTCTCAAAGGCGGCGCCATAGACTAGACTTGCAGCAATTTACTAAATTCTCTCCCCCGTTTTACTCAATGTTTACATTTCGCTTGACGTTCACTTTCGGCCAATAGACATCAGTCGTACCCCTCGTGACTGTTTATTTTAAATAGTCAAAACCAGAGCTACTAAAAAGCGCATTAGTTAAATTACCTCCCTTCCTTCCATTTTCTTTACAAACCTTGTTTTCTCTTATGGTAACCATATTCAACATAATTTTTTTCGGTATCTAGACTAACCTTTAACATAAATATTTTTTTTTTCTGTCATCCATTCCTCGGTGAAACGGTTTAACTAATCATTTTGTTCCCTGTACAATCTAAAAGAAAAATAATATTTTCGGGGGAAAAAGTAATATTTTAATGTCGTTAGCCTGACCGTAGTTTGAAAACACGCTTCCGCTAATAATAAATCTTCCGGTCGTGGGGCTGACCTAATTTTGTCCGTCTCGGAATGTATCGTTCTGTTTTGGTAATTTAACAAACACGGGTGGCTTTCATCTTTGGAAGGGATTTTTTTCTAAGCGGTAAAAAAAATACAAAAGTTTTCTTTTTAGTTGAAGATAAAAAAAAACAACAAAGGAATAAGAGACAGACAACCCTAACATGCAAATGATAAGTAGAGATAACTCCAGGCTTCATACTATGATAATCAGAAAACAAAGAAAATCTAGTAAAAGGCAGGCCATTATTTCTGTCGCCACCTTCCTCTCCCTACACACACAGCCAGCTGGAACAGATATCCATGCGTCACAGTCCAGAACTGGCGCGAAAATTCCAGTTGTCGTCTGCTTATATTATCCTCACAATCCCAATGTTTTCTTACAAAGCCAACTTACACGTCTGTCTGTCTGGTACAATTTTGAACACGAATCTAGATGAAATTTTACATAATTATTTTCGGTTCCTAGCAGAACTGGAATTAGACTTCATGTAAAAACATATCGTATGCTCTGGCTGCCTGGTTGGGCGGCATGCGCTCTGCACTGTCATTCTGTAGTCTCGATTGTCCCAGGTTCATGCCCTGCCAGCCGCCTTTCGCCGTCGTCCTGCGGGAGGTTTGAACTAGGAAGTAGATTATCTTCAACTCTGAAGGAACATTCGAACTGTAAAAACATTTTTACTAAAGACACATCTCGGTATCTGGTTTATTATTGCGCCATTTCGTATAACGCTTGTCTAGAAACTGATTAACCGCTACATTAACTAGCCGACGTCAAAGTCTGAAAATTTCGCAAATTCCCTGTTTTGAAACAAAAAAAAAAGTGTATAAACCATAATCCACACTCCAGATATTTATTTATTTTAACCGTTAAAACAAAATGGCTGCCATTCTCCCACATCAAACCTAGAAGAATCGTATGTGGTGGGGCCAAAACAAAACAAAAACAAAAACCTCCGACCCCCTCCCCCCCCCCCCCCCCCCTATCGCCAGCTTTTCACGCTCAGAGAGAAAAAAAAATTTCAAAAAAGCGTTACTTGTAAACAAGTGAGACAAACTCTCTATTATTTAACTGTCAAGGGAGAGTACAAGAGACTCTTTTTATTAAACAGTGGTTAATCTTCCCTTGCCAGTTTCTTACCGTCATAAATCTGGGCATTGTACTTTGCTTCTACCTTACACACACCTCACAGACACAACATTTCAAAGCATAACCTTTTTTTTTTCCTAGCCAGCAATTCGTACATTTTGATTCAATCATTTTATCTTTCGCTGCTAAAACATACATGCATTCACTAATATTTTCACCAATCACTAACACATTGCTATTATTACATATTAATAAAATTCTTCCATAGTATTATTGCACCATTCTGCAGTTATAGGTTTGTTGTTCTTTATATTGTGCATAAGATACTAGTGTAAATAGGCCCTCATACTTGCATTATATTCTCAATAATGTGTCGGTGTGTGTCCTTGGCACTGTTGGCTAGAGCTCAGTTGATCCAACACATCTATACTCTAAAAAAAAAAAAAGTAGGAAAGTTTCTCCCTTCAGACCCTGCCATCTATGGGGCAGATGATGTTAAGGACATTTGTTTCTATGGTCAACGGCTAACGATTAGGGCGTCATGTGGCCAGCACAATGACCAACCGCCATTACTTTCCCCAAATTAAGTCAGGTGCCCATTAGAGTTGGGTGGAATCATGGGCGCCTTAAAAATCCCGTTATTGAAAATGCCAGTCTTCATCGAGATTCGAACCCAGGACCCCAGGTGCCTATACTCAATTAGTCCATCAATTCTGCTATAAATTCTCCGGATGCAATCCTTCCTTATAGGAACGCGTATGTCATCCTTTAACATTTTAATAAATGCATATTTTCCCAAGATTATCTAAGATTGGGAATACTTTATTTTATATATTCTAAGGGGGATAAATCACTTTCTTAGCTATAAAGCAGACGTTTACTGTGACGTCATCGTGACATCTTAGTCGGACAGTGCCAGCCACGAACACAAAAGATAATAGGCATTAAGCATCGACCTCTCCTCTAATTGTGCTTTTAAAAGGGGGAAAGTGAACATCAAAAGAGTACAAGAGAAAATCAGCAACCCCTTAAAGACGTCTCTATACAGTTACCTGCCCCTGCCACTCGATGTGTTTATTTTCAAACTGATCCCTACGATAGCCGTCGGAGAACTGACTACACCCGAAGCCAGCCTCCCACGCGCGCACGCGCGCACCTCCATTACCCTAGACAAGCTTTCCCACATATCCAACGCTCACTCTGTTTCCGAGCTCTGTTTATTTCTTCGCTGTACTTACCTTACAGGGGCGGAACCCAATTTTCATTGGCAGGTCATTGGTAAACTGTGTCACTGGTAGATTTCAAACAGTCTTCAGTTCATTTATACAACAAGTGTGTGTGTGTGTGTGCTCGCGCATGGTTTTTATGACGTCTGGCATGGAGAAAGACGACTTAAAAGACGTCCGACATAGGCGTATACATTAATTGAATAGTAGCTTTAATTTATTAGGCTTTGACTACAAGAAAATATATAGACAACCTGATTATATATATATATATATATAAATATACTAGTGAATTCGGTTATTCGGGCCAGCCATTTATTCGGACTAAATCTTGAAGTAACGGAACATATTCTATCTTACAGCCGATTCCGGCTAATCCGACGCAAGGCTTAAAAAACATCAGGAGGCGCGGTGGCTGAGTGGTAAAGCGCTTAACTTCCGAACTGGGGGGTGCCGGGTTCGAATCGTGATGAAGACTGAGATTTTTAATTTTGGGATCCTTAGTCACCCAGGCCGTACCTGACATTAGTTGGGTAAAGGTGAAGGCCGTTGGTTGCTGCGCTGACCACATGACTCTCCCGTAAACCATGAACCACAGAAACAGATGACCTATAGATGGAATGGTCTAAAAGGTGGACAAAATATGATTTCCTTCGTTCCCTTGGCCTGCCAGAGTGTTAAAGAGCGAACACAATGATCAAAACGTTGTCTGTACTGATAGACTTACACTCCAGGATACTGAACAGTTCTACTTTCGTTTTGTTTTAAAATGGCTTGCCATTGCCAACTTGAAGCGACATAATAATTCCTAAGAAGCATAATCAAAATTCTAGACAGATATTTCTGTGAGCAGTTTTTAGCTTGACAATTAAGGACTAAGCATGTTTGGCTACACAGTTAGATGAGAGCTATTTTGAGCTAAGACACGTATTTGCGTCTAGTCTGTATCTATTTTAAGAACTGTTACTAACGCTGTTTTCTCATTAAGTGTTCGAAAGACTCAATTAAAAGAAAAAGAAAAACTTTTACCTTAAGAAGATATGGTAGTTCTTGGGCTAGATGACCAACGGTTGACGAGAATCACATGTGACCAGTACTACCCCCCCCCCCCCAAAGTTAGGGAGATTGTGTGTGTCTGTGTGTGTGTTAAAGAGAGAGAGAGGGAGAGAGAGAGAGAAAGAGAAAGGAGACATATCAGCTATAGTAAATAAGAATTTGATAAGCCAGCCAATAAAAAAATGTACAGATCATTACAAGTTTGTAATTTCCTATTTCTCCTATCCCACGCATTTTTCCCCCTCAATCTATTTATATCCATGGTTAAATAAATTGAATTGTCCCCCCTTCTCGTCTCAATCAAAGATGCAATTTATACATTTATAACATTTTTTAAAGAAAAAAAAATCGTCTCCCCTGAAGTCTGCTGAAACCACGGGTGAAATA
Organism: Biomphalaria glabrata; assembly: GCF_947242115.1. NCBI lineage: Eukaryota > Metazoa > Mollusca > Gastropoda > Planorbidae > Biomphalaria > Biomphalaria glabrata. Next base: position 53,316,866 of record NC_074714.1, read on the forward strand.
TTTATCCTATCAACACCACAGGGCGATCATTGCGCCCTTGGCCAATTTGTTATGCATGAAACTCTAAATTACGCGGCAAAAATTCTATTTTCTATTTTGGGTCCAATTCATTTCGTTTCGCCGTCTTTTTCCGACCATTTTTTGGGGGAAGAATATTGATATTTTAGTTGGCAGTGGAAAAAAGAGAATTGGAAAAAAATTCACCTCACATTTTGCTATCTGTCAGATTGACATGCTTTGTCTCTCTGGATACATGTTACAATTTTGTTTCAATTTTTTTTTACAAACTTGATATATAATCACGCTCTGTTTGTTACGGAACATGATCGTCTGCTGGAGTTATCTCTCTTTGACGCCATTTAAGTTTGAAATGCGGAGCCATGCTTTGTCTGTTTGCTATCAAATTTGTCTTTTATGGTTTAAATAATATATAACATTATATTCATTTGAAGAAAAAAACATTCTTTAGGGAAAAAAAAGACATCTTTATTTTGGACATAAATAAGAAAATTTAATGTTTGTTACGGAACATGATCGTCTGCTGGAGTTATCTCTCTTTGACGCCATTTAAGTTTGAAATACGGAGCCATGCTTTGTCTGTTTGCTATCAAATTTGTCTTCTATGGTTTAAATAATATATAACATTATATTCATTTGAAGAAAAAAACATTCTTTAGGGAAAAAAAAGGCATCTTTATTTGGACATACATAAGAAAATTGACTGTTTTGCGTTTCTGAGACTCGATCTTTCTTCACAAAGAACCTTTTTTTTTTTACTACAACCAAAAAAAAAATAAATAAATTGAGCGAAATCTTAGTTTAAAAAAACAAAACATTCTTGAAAAAAAAAAAAACAACTCCCGAACACACTTGATCTTTATCGGGCTCCATCCATTTTGGTTAGGTTTTAAAATTTCAAGCCTGCCAGCTGACAGCTGAATGAGGTCCCCACTGGCAGTCCTGACACGTTCAGATCGATGTCAGTGACAGCATCGCGCGGGAGGAACCGCATGTGGCAGGTAGGAATTACCCCCGAAAGGGGCGATGGAGTGAGGTAGTGAGGAGGAGGGCGGTCAATCAGTCTATTAGCCATGCTGCATGTTCCCTTCAGCGATGGCCTGGACTGGGGGAAAAGATCTAATAAGCGCCCTGTGGCGTTAAAAGCAAGGAGAGAATTAAAATGAAAAAAATTGCATGTGAGAAAAAAATTGCATTTGACAAAAACAAATTGCTCAATGAAAAAAAAAAGTTTCTTTGATAATATTTGTACAGCCAAATTATCTGTCTATTAATTTCAGTGTGTAAATTTCTGTGAACTGTATATTAAGGCATCCTTATAAATGTCCTGAACAATAACATGACTCGCCAAGAATCAGGCTATTAGCAGCCGACACGCGGTGTGAGAACAGCAGGGGTGACCATCCAATGTCCCTCGTAATATGGCGGCTCCGATCTTACTGAAAATGTGTATGTTTTGGCGCGATGGGGGCGCAGTGGTTGAGCGGTAAAGAGCTTGGCTTCCGAACCGGGGTCTGCGGGTTAGAATCCTGGAGAAGACTGTTTTTTTTTTTCATTTTGGGATCTTCGGGCTCTAATGGGTACCTGACATTTGTTCGGGAAAAGTAAAAGGCGGTAGGTGGTTGTGATGGAGACATGACAACCTCTTTAACATCTGCCCTATAGACCACAAGGTCTGAAAGGGGAACTTTACTAAGATAATTCGTCTTGCGAAGGTCGTGTCAAAGGTCCCACAACGCACTACCGCTTTGTCTGCTTGGGTCACTCACAGAGTATTTTCATCTCCTTACTCTTTCTCTTTGTTTCTCCCTCTCTCTCTACATATGTCACTCTCCCTCTCTTCCTCTCTCCATACCCCCTTCAGGCCTCTGTATTTCTTTTTCTCCCTTCCCTCTCCTCTCTGTCTTCCCTCTCCTCTCTGCCTTCCCTCTCCTCTCTCTCTCTCTCCCTCCCCTCTCCTCTCTCTCCCTCCCTATGTCACTCTCCCTTCCCTTTCCCCTATCTCTCCCTCTCCCCTCTCTCCCTCCCTATGTCAATCTCCCTCTCCTCTCTCTCTCTCCCTATGTCACTCTCCCTTCCCTTTCCCCTCTCTCTCCCTCTCCCCTCTCTCCCTCCCTATGTCAATCTCCCTCTCCTCTCTCTCTCCCTATGTCACTCTCCCTTCCCTCTCCTCTCTCTCTCTCTCTCTCTCTCTCTCTTAACAACAGAAATAAATACTGGCCCCAGACGTTACGCTACGCTATATCTAACTTCATGTATTTCGAACCTGCTCAGCAGAGACCGTGAACCGAGACCCTCTCTAGAAAATTGTGCATCGTAAAATGTCGTCTATTCTACGTTCTCGTTCGGTCGACTACGTCAACGTGTGTGCGCCTGTGTGTATGTAGATATCACCATGGCAACACTCTGGCAATTACCTCCCCTCATTACAAGCGCACAATCACCAAGAGCAGGCAACTCTATATCGCTCCCTCACCATCTATATCGACCTCACTCCTGGAGGCAAACGGCCAGAGATGGCCCGGCCATAACCTCATGGGTCACTTAAGACTTTTTTTTTTTTTGGACAGGAACGGCAACATGTGAAAAAAAGGGGGGGGGGGTAATCCAAGTAATGAATTAACACAGAAACAACCCATGTCCAGCCTGATAGAAAAAACAGCGTTTTTTTTTTTTTGGCATACTGATAATAATAATATTTTTTTTTTCAAGAAGTGGAGGATTTATGATACGAGGTACATCCTACTTTTTTTTTTAATCTACTCGCAATCCAAAATAAATCTAATAAGATAATCAAGAATTCTGAAATAATTTATTTTTTTTTTTTTGCTGGTACACTTTTTGTGTGTCTCAGTATATTTACCACAAGCTACTTTATTTAGTGTTTCTTTTCTATTTATAATTTAAAATATCTCAAGCAGTTTTTCATCACCATATCTGAATACCAGGAGGCGCGGCGGCTGAGCTTGGCTTTCAAACCTGAGCCCGGGGTTCGAATCCTGGTGAAATTTTTAATTTCGGGATCTTCAGGCGCCTCACAGTCCACCCAGCTTTAATGGGGGTACCTGACATTATTTAGGGAAAAGTAAAGGTGGTTGGTCGTTGTGCTGGCTACATCACACTCTCGTTAACCTTAGGCCACGGAAACAAATGACCTTTATATCATCTGCCTTATAGACCACAAGGTCTGAAAGAGGAACTGTACTGTGTTTTTTTTTTTTACTATATCTGAATACCAGAGTAGAGAAGTTATAGAGTTATAAATTTTACGATCTTAATACATTTTGTTTTAAATCCCACGCTCTATCACTAATGCGACATCTTCAGTCATCGATGGCCTTACTACATCAAACAAACCAGTTGCAATGTTACATTGATTACACAAATGGTCATCTAGTCCAGTTTCGCCATTCAGAAAATGGCTGCCTAGTCGTGTGGCGAATGTTTGGTGTTCAGACTTCTTTTTTGTAGGATACTCGGATTAGGAGCAAAAAATTTTCTTCAGTGATTAAATTAAAGCACAAATTAGCAAATTCTTACTACATTTTTTGTAGTGGCGTAGCTAGAGATAGGGAATCTTTAGTGGCGTTATAAGATGTAACTCTAGCGGGTTAATATTTTTTTATTGTGAAAAAATTGGACTTTCATTTGGGGTGACAGAGGAATTTACGAATTCGGACTCCTTCCCCCCCTCCTCCTTTTCCCACCAACCCTAGGTACGCCACTGCACATTTAAAACAAACATGTTTCTAGAATGTTTACTTTAAATTGCGTAATTTAGTTTAATTCTAACAATGTCTAACGGGGCTATAAAAAATATCCCTTACAAGTATTGTTGTTATTGTTGTTGTTTCCCTTGAATTTCGGCACGCGGCACTTAAAATAGATGCTATTCTTGTATTTCTTTTTTTTCCCCACTCTTTTTTTGGACGGGTATAATGCTAGTAATATTAAAAACGGCCCTTTCACTATGCTCTGCTATTTGCGCGTGAGTGCTGTTCAACTCTCACAGCTTCACTTTTTTTGTACTCCTTCGTCCCGTCCAGTAGGCGTATAAGCGTTTCCGTTTTACGTCAGTTTTAAGGCCCGCGCATGTGCGCTCACCTTTTTCTGTTACCGTGTTTTCCCGCATTGGAAAACTATTAACCACGTGCACACGATACTGGGGTTGCACTTGGTGACGGCAGAGGCACGAGATCCGGAATGGTTTCAACTTTTTGCTTTTCTGGACTCTTTTTGTGAGCTTTTTTTATTTTTTTGTTCTTTGTGGTTTGTTTTTGATCGGGTGGGGGGGGGGGTGGGGGTGGGGGTTGACCTCTCGCCAACTGTAGACTTGTTTTATGTAAACTGTTTTATGTATTCGATCTGTGGTGACCTCACATTCACCGTAGGCTGATTCATTATATGTGATTTATATGGGATTTCCTCCCAGCCACTGTGTTATACTATATGCCACTATAGTCTTTATTTTATTGTAATGAGTGTGTTTCAATTCTTTTAAAACACATTGAATACACAAAGTTGGCAAGGTTTTCATTCAAATGTTCACTATCTTTCTCTAACGTTATTTTTTTCCAAACTTTTTTTATGAAGACATAGAACTACTAGACCTAAACTTTGGTCTGGAAAATAGAAACCTCTTTCTGGAAAATAGAAACCTCTTTCTGGAAAATAGAAACCTCTTTCTGGAAAATAGAAACCTCTTTCTGGTAAATAGAAACCTCTTTCTGTAAAAAAGAAACCATTTCCTGGAAAATAGAAACCTCTTTCTGTAAAATAGAAGCCTCTCTCTGGAAAATAGAAACATCTTTCTTGAAAATAGAAACCTCTATCTGGAAAATAGAAGCCTCTTTCTGGAAAATAGAAACCTCTTTCTGGAAAATAGAAGCCTCTTTCTGTAAAATAGAAACCTCTTTCTGGAGATATTTTCGCACTGGCCTATACAAATTATTTCTCAAAACAATTGTAGAAGTTTATTTGCGAGTGTCTTCTGGGATTGATTGAGGAAAGAAGAAATGAAGAAGTAAAAAAAGGAAGGGGGAGAGGGGAAAGTAACAGAAAGACAGCCAGGCCGTCCACACAATGTATTTCTTCAGAACTTTGGTCGCGCCTTTATTCTCTTACTTCTGATATTTTCCCCACGTTTAACTCGTTCCTTATTTCACCCCACCCCGGTCAAGTTCAACCCCCCCCCCCCACCTATCCTCAGCGCCCTTGTTGACCTCGAGTGGTTGGTATCGTACATCACCGAAACAAGGGCCCCCCCCCCCCCTGACACCCCGCTCCCTTTTGATGTCTCAACTTGTTTGGGCTGCTCACACATTTTTCACCGCTTGATTTCTCTGGCCCTCAAGACCGATAACTCTATGTGCGTTTGTCACGAGACCTTACTTGTTTATCGTTCTTGTGTTAACTCTTCCACAAATAAAGAGAACATATTACCTTTAACCCTTTCGAGCCATCAGTTCTCTATGAGCAACTGTTTCATCCCAGAACCATTAACTGCAAACTTTAAAGCTTCCTTGCATCACTGTACGTATTTTCATTCTATTAAACTGTGATTTTATTTTTGTTTTTATAATATACTACTGAATATTAGAATATGCATCCTCTGTATTGGATCCCTCAACTCGAGAAAACATTAACAATGAACAAATACAAAATAGAGCAGTGAGATTTATAACAAACACCATTAGTAAAATCACTAAACTTAAGAGACACTTCAGGACAGAAGAATAAAAAATACATAAAATACTTAAAACACTAAACCATAACTTACAAATAGAAAAACAAACCTAATAAAATATTCAGAAACACACAAAGATAGAGGCACATTTCATATTCCATTCGCGAGAACAAATTTGTACAAGTGCTCCTTCTTCCCGAGTGCCATTAGAGAAAGGAATATGCTGCCTGAATCAGCCAGGAAAACCAACGACTTAGCAGAGTTTAAGTCATTGATTAACATGTATGACTAGATTGACACATGAAATGCATAGGACGTAATTATTATTATAATTAAAGTAACTTATGTAATATATAAGATAAGATACTGAACACTATTAAAGTGCAGGGAAATTTTACTTTCAAAATTATGTGGTTAATAGAACCAATGGTTTATCAGGAAAGTACTTTACCCGTTTTGTAACACATAAAATGTAGGCCGTTTGTAATTGGAGCAGCAGGGCCAACATGAATACACATGGATTTTTCCCCATTATCTGCAAAAGACTGTCTTAAATACATGCTAAGATTGTGAACTATTTCAAGAAATATAGGAATAATTATGTTAATCACAGTTGTCTACCCTTTCAGTTTTGGCATATCAATATTTACATTTTTAAATCCAAATATGTTGTTTTTAACAGCTTATCTTATTAACAGCTTATAAGATAATTAACATTGAATTATTTTAGACTTTCTAATGCGTGATAGTTGTGTTATAGCCCTTTTAAAAAAATTGCTTGTTGGAATGATCTCGCAACGCAAGATATCTACAAGACTCATAGACTTACAGTAGAGGAATATGTTTAGTAGACCTCTACTCGACAGAAACAGAAAATCTGCGAGAGATGGATTCGAAGGTCACGCCAATTTTCTGGAATTTCCAATGGTGTTTACAGCTATTTCAGAATTCCCAAACATCTCTGACCCTCGCTATGTCGTGTACACAACACGTGGCGCGTAGACCGCTTACTTTTTTTATACGACCTGGACTATAGACATGCGAACAATTTTGCGTGTGAAAGCAACCCGCAGTTGATAGGAGTTGTTTTAAATGAGGGAACCGGTATCTGGAATAATATCCGCTAGAGGGCGATGGTCCACGTGCCCAGAAAGCTTTTGTCAGCAAGCTCGTGAGCAGAAAAGAGTCCGAGGGGCTCTCACTTTTAAGTACTCTCCAAGACTTACAGATAAGGTTTCGGTTTCATGGTGTTTTTGTTGTGAGAGTTTTATTGACTCTTTGGGCGAGAATGGCTATTGCTTTCTCCTTTTCTCTTCTGCGGGTTTTTTTTTCTTCTTTACTTGGTAAACTACTGTAGCACTTAGCCAGACAGTGAGAGATACCAGGGAAAAAAAAAACATCAGAAGAAGGGAGAGAAGTTAGAGATCAGAGAAGGAGTTATGTCGAGTGCTCTCCCGTGATAGGTACATCCCCCCGCCCCCTGTTCTTAGTGGAATGTCTTCATGGAAACACTAAGGGCCTTTGTTAAAGAAAGGAGCAGAGGTGTGTGTGTGTGTGTGTGTGTGGTCTGTAGGTGTGTGGGATGTGTGTGTGCGTTATTTGTAAACGAAAACAGCAAGGCAAATTGAACACATAAAACCCACTTAGACCAGAGGGCTGCAAGGCTGAAAAGTTATTCATTGTAATCCTTGACTATGTCATTGTTTAAAAATTAAAAAGTTAGTTTTTTTTTTATAGACATTTAGCTATTCAGCTTAAAAAAAAAACAGCATAATTATTTTTTTTTACAAGATGACTATGACTACTGCCTGCTCGAGAGGTTAGCGCTTCCGATTTTGTTACGTTGGTCCTGAGTTCGAAACCTGCACGCCATCCCCCCTCCCCCTCCCTGCTGTTTTGCAATATATTTGGATTGAGACGTAATACGCTCGAAACAAATGAAATCAACAAAAGGACAATTACAAAAATACGATTTTGTTTTCTTAAAGTCAATAGCTTAATTTTGTTCAGCGGCTTAAAATCGCATATGATTTAAGTTGCCCGCTTCACTCATTCCCCCCCCCTCTCTCGTTCATATTTCTGATCACAGACACAACGCAGACCCCCCCCCCTTTTTTTTTTCTGAACCTCACAGAACAATAAAAGAAAAAAAAATTGTAACAAAACTGGACTACACCTATATAGGTCACTTCCAATTAGTTTTAATCCGCCTGTTACAAATCAGACCAACGAGCGGCTCCCGTGACATCTCTACGCGCGCATGTTTTTTCCGGCTTGCAAATGACCAGTCGTCACCAGTTATCGTCTTGGATATTTTAATTCCTGCTCCAATAACAAAACGATAAAGTCGTCTACACATCTATCGTTCTCAACTTTTTAAAACTCTTATCCTTAACCCCTAAAACGCGTGTGGTAGTTTAGCCTCTAAACATCAGAAATGTAATTCCATTTTGTATGTACTCATTGTAAAACAGCTCAGCACTTAAAGGGTTAAGAACTGTACCGGGGAGCTTCAAAAGAACTCGCTTCTGTTAACCCAAGCAAACATATTACTGACGTTTTAATCCGGGCACTGTTCACCTTCAGCCGTTGCGCATGTCACTGGCATTGTTTACTATATCATTGCCCGGATGCATTGCCAGTTTTTTTCCGAGTTTTCTTTTTAGCTGTTGAGCGGTTTCTCGAGATGTTTACTTTCAATATACGATGATGACAAAAGATTTTGTTCTTTTCTTACGGAAGATTGTAAACCACTGAACCAGTTTTAATCTTCTGTTCAGCCAATTGTAAGAACCGAAGCAATGGTCTTGCTTTTAAACTACTAACAAACAAGACTTACAGAATTAATGTTTTGAAATCACATTTTTCGATAGACCGCAAAAAATCTCCAACAGAAGTCAGAAACATTAAAGGGCAAATTGTCCTCAAACCATGAATAAAAAAAACCGTATGGATTTAAACTATCTACTTCTAAACCAAGCGTTCTTTCTACTCGACCTTCCCCGATTTTTATTTTGTATGTCTCCCATTTGATCCCCCCCCCCACCCAAAAAAAACTTAACATATGTTATGCGTTTTTCTTTGTAATTCGCCAACCTTTAAGTCATCTACTGTACTCCACTAGACTGCGGGCCTCCTTCTGGCGCTCTACCATTTGACTTACACTTCTGCTAAGCATTATTCTCCTTTGAGTTATCACCCTTTTACCCGTGTTCCTAACCTTTTTTTTTTTTTTTAGTCAAAGAATTACCTAATACAAAAAAAAAAGTCAAAAAGTCTTTGTTGGGGATGGGAGTCTCGTCCTTTCTCGCGAGAGGTTTTTGTACCCCCCTCCCTAATTTTCTTTTTTACCTCTGCGATTAGACGACGTCTGCCGACCACCTGCTGAAATTCTTGTCTGATTAGTGACTCCCCCACTTCAAATCTAGATCTAGTGCTACCCCTACCCCTTTCCCAGACTTTAAAGCAATGCCCCCCCCCCTAAATATTTGTTATACCCCCCCCCCCTTCATTTTTCCTTCTTCTTCTTCTTGTGGTCGCTATTAGGCGAAAATTGCACACAAAAATATGTCTATAAGTTAGTCAAACGATTAAAACAAATAAACAGCAGAAGTCTAAAGCCAAATAATGGCGCCAAAATTTATGTTATGAATTTCTTTTGTTTACTTTTGCTCCTTCAAGCAAGCCCTTGCTTTTCTTGTTACAACCTAAAATAGTGATAACAACCGCCATTGACTGATTGACATTGCTTTACAAATTGTTATTATAAAAGCTATTAGAATATCCATTAAAAATGACATTATTACAATAATACAAAAAGCCATTGGAATAGTCATTAAAATATCTATTGGAAAGAAAGCCAAATCAGAGAGCTAACAAGCCAAATACAATAAAGTACTTTTTTTTTTAATAACAAAGCGTGCATACTGGAAAAAACTGCACATTTAGACCCATAGCTCATTAAAAATGCTAGGACGAATTTGTACAAATACTCCTTCTTCCCTTGTGCTATTAGAGCATGGAATGGGTTGCCTGAGCTAGCCAGGAAAACCAGTGACTTGGCAGAATTTAAGTCATTGGTTAATATGCATGACTAAATGCATGACGCTTAGGACGTAATCATCTTCTTTTTTGAAGTAACGTCTGTATTATATAAGATAAGAATTATATACCAGTAGTTATTAATTTTTTTTTTATTGATTCATGTGTTGTCAGGGACAATAATAATTTTGCAAAGTTTTAACTTGAATCCGAGACTCGGAAGTTGGAGAAATAACGTGTGCGAAATTTGTACGAGACAAACAGACATACAGACAGACGGAGTTGACGAGTGAACCTGAAATGCTTATTGACCTACTATAATCATATAATGAGCACTTTTGTCATTGAGAGGCTGAGTGTATGTTTTCGGGTTTCATATCTTATGTTACTTTCAGCTTTTGCGGTTACCTGGCAAAACGTTCGGGTCAGTCAGGGCAGGCATACCCTTATCGCATCAATTACAGACATTCCTTCCGGGAAAAAAAAAAGATTATTGAGTCCTAAACGTATCCAAGAGTTAGTCTTGTCGTTTCTGTTAATTATAGATTAAAATTCTACTAAGCCCCCCCCCCCCACCCCATCTTTTTCCCCTGAATGAATCAGGAAAGAGGCCATGATAGAGAGGCACGTGGAAAGACAGAACTCTTGTGCCAAGTCTAAGCGCATGCGCAGACCACATGACACACTGGTCTAAAGTTGGTCATTTCTACTTAGTTTGAAATTCCATTTTTGCCATGACATGATGTAGAGCGACTATATATCGTATCAAGCTGACTCGAAATCTTTATCCCTTCTATAATTAATTACTATTTTCTCATGTCTTGAGCACCTTGTAAATAAATTTAATAAAAAAAAAACAACTAATAAAGTAATAAGTATATGTAAAAAAAAAAAAGCAATATAGCATTGAGCTGGATGATCAGTTGCCTTGGAAACACATTTAAATCTTTATTATTCACACTTGACTTAGCGATAGTATACAATAGACAATAAAATCAATGTGAATTGATGTATTTTAATATTGAAAGCCGTTTATTGCTTTTGAGTGTAATGACAGTGTTAATTGTACAAGTCTTTCTGGAATGTCCAATGTAAAGGAACTGATTTATACAGGACGACTCTGTTTGTGTTTAGTCATACTCAGCCTTCGAGTTTATGGGAGAGGGGTTAACAATCATATTTTTGAACCCGGTGAGTGTATACGTTGTTACTCCACTGAATAAGTTTCGCGATTTTATTCTTATTTCTGCTTCAACATTTCACCCGTTGTCTCCCCTTTCAGGTGTGTGTTGAAAGGTAGCTGTCCGAACTCAGATGACCCCAGCCAGTCCAGGTGGCTTCACGGTGAAACCAACCAGTGCATCAGCATTACCATGATCTCTCCGACCACAGTGTCCGTCAACACAGTCAAAGAGGTCAGTATAAATAAATAAGTAAGGGGGGCACTAACTGGTCATCTCGCATTCATTTGGGGTCAGCAGCTGGTCAATTTACATTACACTAGATTCAATTGCAGAGTTTTTACTTTATTAGTGAATTATTTTATTGTTAATTTTTACAAGTTAAAAAAAAAAGTACAGATCTCTCTGGTAGGGCAAAGTTGTTTTTTTTAAATTATTATGTTTTAACTTTAGCATTTAAATAACAAAAATATAATCCTATAGTTTCACACATGGACCTCTGCCCCTGCATTTCAAAGTTGTTTTTTTTTTAAAGGTTTGTTTTGAAAATGGTAAAATAAATTTGAATACTCGGACATATGCATAAACGCCAACGTTAACATACACACACGAAAATAAACTCTTTATTGGACACGTTCTTAGACAACTGAGTGTAACATTACAAAATTACAAATACATCACTAATGAGGTTGATTGGACTGTAAAGTAGGCCCTGGATTAATTATCTTCGGCAGGCTTATCTCCTCGGAAAAATCTGGCACCACAAACAAATCAAGCCGGGTGAAATGTCTAAGGAAGCAGAAGACATCCATCCTGGCATTTCCTCGGCGTATGATTGAGAAATACCAAGTTGGCGTTTGATTGAAAATTGAACACATTGTTCTTTGCTTCACCTTTTGCGAGAGAAAACCAAAATCGTTATGACGTGTAAGCAAGCTTGGTAACTCCCTCCCCCCTCCTTTTATTATTTTTTTTTCGAGCAGAGAAAATGCCAAATAGATTTGTCTAGACAGGAGAAAGTAATTCGAGGCTTTCCTTACAACGCGGCCTATCACATTGTGTAAGTAAAATGAGACCGACAGACCAGGCCAAAATAACACAAGTACCGAACTAGTTTCTAGTCTACGTTGTCCAATCTGTCGAGCCAGGGTGAACAATATAGAATCGTGTATTTATCTTCCACATCTTTTGTGCATTGTTATGTTGGCTTCGTAAATATACAAACCAGACATCAGAAAAAGTTAATTTATTTTGGAACCTTTTTTTCTTCTTCTAAAATTCGAATTTGGTTGGGGGCTCCACCAAATTCCAGCACAAAAATACGCACCACGTTTTTTTTTTGGATCTTATTGTTTATATTAAACAAACTTAGATGTAGTTGACAGAGTGAGTACAGACCCTGCTGGCTTATAATTGTTTAAAGATGGGCATCCAGTCGGGACCAATTGGACTGGATCCAATATGCTTTTGAACAAAAAAAAAATAGATCTATATAAATGTGGCAAAATATGTAGGTCACAGCTGGGGCTGCACAGCCGCGGGAAATAGTGCACTCCTCACTAATCAAATATAAATTAAATACATCATAGTTTAGTCATAGATCTAGTTTCACTATACACGATCTTCAAATTAAGTAAATACAAAAACAAAATTTAATAAAATACTCAGAAAGACACAAAGATAAAGGCACATTCCTCGTCCCATATGGTAGGACAAATTTGATAAATGCTCCTTTTTCCCTAGACACGTCACTAGTGCTATTACTATACTATATTATAGTATTTTAGTATATTACTATTAGTTAGAGCATGGAATGGGTTGCCTGAGCTAGCCAGGAAAACCAGTGACTTGACAGAATTTAGGTCATTAGTATAATTTATATGATGAGGTATACAAAAAAAAAGCATACAAAATATTTTAATCTAGATCTTGATTTTGCCCCAGTGTTTTGTGTTGTTTTCCTTTTTTTAAATGTTGAAATATGCCAAGATGCGTTAACTTTTTGGTGAATCTTTCTATGTAGGCCTAATGTTTGGAGTTGGGGCCTCTGTTTTGAGAAATAAAAATGATCCCTTGTGTTTTTAAAATATATAATTGGAAAAAATTAAGAGCAGTGGCAGAATGAAGCAGTCTATATAATTTATTTGATTTCCTTTGTTCCCTTACTCTTTATAAATTTTAAAGCATTTTATTTAGAACAAAGAAACAGCGTTTCATAGTCAATACATGCTGTGCATCAGTTTAAATATACATTCGAAGGTCAAACACACCAAAGAAGAAGAAACAAAAAGGAGCTCAATGTTTCAAATTAAAAACCAAAGTAACAATTTCATCTTTATATTTTCAGCTTCACCTGACCATCCCCCAGTTACCGCAGACATCATCCTACACGTGTGTTTTTCTTGAGCTGGACTGGAGCTCTTCAGTATCTTTTTGGTACTTCGGGGCGATTTGCAAGACCCCTGACTTCAACAAGCTGGGTATCTACCTGGGTCCAGATGGGTTCAGAACTGTCACCCTTGCCCTCAACTCCAGTGAAACGGGTAAACTCTTTGTCACCAGGAGTTTCACTTTCTACAACTGCTCTAATTTTCACAGGTCAGTGATAAAAAAAAATTATATTGTTCTATTATAATGTGTCAGAAAGACACAAAGATAATTTTTTTTATTCCATACGCTAGAACAAATTTGTACGAGTGCTCCTTCTTCCCTAGTGCCATTAGAGAATGAAATGGGTGGCCTGAATCAGCCAGGAAAACCAACGACTTAGCAGATTTTAAGTCATTGACTAACATGCATGACTAGATTGACACATGAAATGTGTAGGACGTAATTATCATCTTTTTTGAAGTAACGTCTGTAAAATATATATTTATAAAAAAAGATTTTATAAATGCCAGATTAGTCTGCCTGATCTATTACTTAAATTAACAAACTTTCATAATTCTTAATTTGGAATGTTTTGTTTCAGCTGTTCAAGTTGCACAAATTCTAGTTTTGAATGTGACTGGTGTGTCTATGACAATGGCTGCTTTGACGACACACGAGCTTGCAAATCTGACATTGTCAGGGGAAAAAGCGTATGTTATAGATCTAATAGTTATATATTATTACTTTCTAGACTATACTATACATTCTTTTAACAATGATGTGAAAGAATAAAAACTACCAATTTCTTTGTAGGCTTTACTTTATAGCAACATACAAGAGAGAAAAAACTCAAACTCTAAGTAAAGAAAATAAACAGAACACATTCAGTCTAGGAAAGAAGTAATTGAAATACAAAATATATTTTTACATCAAGGAATAAAAAAAAAATGTGTATGTGCCTTTTTTTTTTATTAGAGTGCTAAGCCTGGTCGCCATGGGGTACAGCACTGTCCTCAGATTGATACCAAAGTTACAGGTGAAATATTTTTACCTGTCGGTGTCAAGAAAACAATCTTGCTCAAAGGATACAACATTCCAGAGTTAATGGTAATTGTATTTTTTGTGTTCGTCTGTTGTTAATAGTCTTGGTGAAAGCTTGTTTACGTGTTTGAACCAAAAGTACAAATTGCTAAATGATAAATGATAACTCTAAATACAAAAGTAATTTAAACCTGTCAGTAACATTTATGTTTTCAAAGAATAATCTTGTCTAGTCTAAATAAATATCTTGTAAAGTCTAAATGAATGTCTTGACAAGTCTCAAATGAACACCTTGTTAAGTAAGCCTAAATGAGTGTTTTGTAAAGTCTGAATAAACATGTCATTTAATGTAGCTTTCATAAATAATATTGAGAACCTATTTCTTTTCTGTATTTTAATATATTGTACAGACAATGTTCTGTTACAGTGACTTTTTGTTTCTTTATAGGAACATTCAGTCTTTCATAAAGTTAGGTCATTCTTTTCTGAAGTCTTCTTCCATTAAAATTCTTTTAATTTAACTCATTTATACTTGTTACTTGCTTACAGTATTTAAAGCTGCCACATTAGTATTCCCCACCTCACATGACCTAAAAAATCAATGTTTGAGTCCTTTATCCTCCAGCTTAACTGCATTTCTGTATTTCTCCTAGTGGCCCATTAATGTCACAATATGTTAGAAATCAATATCTAGTAACAATTTTGTTAAACTGATGGAATAATTATAAGAATAAATGTAGCTCTGTAGTATTCCAAATAAATGATTGAAGTTGAAATGTGATGAATATTCTTTTAACAGCCAAAACATAAAGGATTTGAGTGTGTGGTTAACTTGGGAACGCAGAGAATCTCATCCCCTGCTAGAAGACATGACGATAAAACTTTAACATGTGATATACCAGCAGTGAGTTTAAATCTTTTATTAAAAAATATAACCTCAAAATAATGAACCTGATCTTTGGGCAGTCTCAAAATACATTGCTTCCATGAATTTTGCTTTTATACAATTTTACATTATGATTGATTATTTTATTTTAAAAGCATAAATAAAACTACTTTTAGTATTGTTCAATGGAACTGTTTATAGAATATACTCATGGACTTTCAAACTTTACAGCTGGACTACAGTGAAAATGTTGGCATGCTTCAAACAAATCTGTCAGTTTACTGGGGGAATAATTTTTTACTGGAGAGTACTACCAGATTTTTTGGTAAGTTTGAGAATAAGTTTTTCATTTGGCAGTTTGAACCAAAGTTTTTAGTATATTTACAAATAATACAAGAATAAGACAGTTTGTGGCTGAAAAAATCTACTTAATAAAATAATGTAATAATATTCACAATAATGTCATGTTATCTGTATATAATTATAAAACTTCACTCCCCATTGATCTCAGACAGACAATATGCTACACCACTTTTAAGAAGAACATTAAGACCTATCTGTTTAAAATTTTAGATTAATTGTCATTTCAGCTGTTGTGTTTGTAATGTTATTAAAGCGCCTGGAGCCTACATTCGACAGCGCTTTATAAACAAAATTATTATTATTATTATTATAATATTTCATTTATTATTTTTCTGCAATTCCTCAGCCACCATGTACAAGTGTGATGTTCTCGCATCTAGCGAATGCAGCATGTGTGTCAACTTGAACTACACCAAGCCTTTCTTGGAGTGCTACTGGTGTCAGGGTTCATGTCAGCACTCAGCCTTATGCAAGCAACACGCCTCAGTCACTTGTCCAGCTCCTCGGATAGACTTTGTGAGTCATAAGAAACGAGTCTGGTTTTGTTGATTACAAAAAAAAAATTTAGTTATATATATATACATAGTAAATTCTTCAGCCAGAATGACTTGATAATGTTTTTTCTTTCAGGTCTGGCCCATAACAGGTCCTACTAAAGGGGGAACCAATGTGACTATCACCGGCAGTAATCTCGGGACCAAATTTGAAGACATTGAGAAGGCCGTCACAGTAGCCAATGTTGTTTGTGCTCCTCACAGGGAGCAATACTCTCCATCCAAAAGGCAAGTTTACATTTCTCGGCATGGCAATGAACCAACCTTCTTTTCTTGGGATCTTCAGAAGTAGTTCTTGCCTTTTAGTTCTTGTTTCTTTTGTTCATTAACCTGTCTTTCCATCAATTCTTATTGAGTCTCTTATTGACCTGACACTTCATTCTTAACATTAAATTTTAGTGTACTACTTTTTGAAAACATAGCACTTAAAAAGTAAGACATGAATTTAAAGAAATTAGAAAGGAGTGATCAGTTCTCTATTTCTTTTTTTTTCTCAGGATTGTATGCCAGACTAGATGGAGAGGTCAACCTGCGGAAGGTCCAGTCAAAGTTACTATTGACCAACAGAGTAGTCAATATCATACACATTTCAAATATCAGGTAACCCAAACATTAGAATACATAATTTCACAATGTTATAAGCAATTATAATTTTCATAGAAATATTTCTGTCACAAAAACAGTGTTTTTTTTCTCAACAAATAGAATGAAAAATACTCTTTCATTTGGCTTCTAAGTTCTTCATATGAATATGAAATATCAATGATTTTTCTTTTATAATTTATTGAGTCCATAGGCTTCCTTAGATCTTTAGCTTGACCAAATGTTTCATTTATAATTAAAGATGATGTAAAGGGCAGTTAATATGGCTCAACAGAAAGTTATACAAGGAAGATAACTGATGTTATTAATGCATACTTAAAGTGCAAACACTTTTTTGATTTTGTTTTTTTGTATTAAATAGGCAATATAAATATCTTTTTTATGCCCATAGATTCCAAGGCTGGATGATATAGAGCCAAAGGTGGGGCCTAAATCTGGTGGTTCCAGAGTCACAATAAAAGGAAAAGATCTGGACACTGGAGGCCTTCATGAAGTGGCATTCAATGATATTCCTTGCACAGTGATCCAGTAAGTAATATCTACACCTCAGAATTGAGTCTAAAGAAACAGATATATTTTTTTTTTTCAAGCAAAATTAAAATGAGTATACATGCATAACAACAAATGACTATGAAAAAAAAAATGCTGTTATGCTAATCTTAAAGTAATATTCATCTAACAAGAGTAACCCAATTAGTAAATAAACAAATTTAGAGACATCCTAGACAAAGAGAGGGATGATACATAAAACATCAAACCGAATATAAAAATAACCCTCAAAAAATGTTATGAAAAGAAACACATTTGTTTTTCCTCACACTGGGGCAAGCTCATTATATGTATCAAAACTCTTCCATATAATGGAAAGCCTTCATAAGACATCATTTAATGGTCGTCATAAGATTATCCTATACGTAACATTTAGGTTGGAAATAATCTTGTATTTTTTCTGTTTGTTTTTCCAGAGATAGAGTGACCAATTCCAGTATAGAATGCATCACAAAAAAAGTTGGCCATGCGCAGCACAAACAATCCATAAAAGTGTTCTTTGACAAACAAGAGTACCAGTTGGCCAACAAGATATTCTTCTACAAGGAAGATCCAACCATTACCAGAATCTCTCCTTTAGAGAGTATATTAGAGTGAGTGATTCTTTTCATTATTGGACAAACTGGGTTTTAAGTTAGAAGAGGAATTCTTTCGTGTATGTGAGGGTGGATTAACCTTGAGGCAAGTTTGTTAACTCTTTAACAACTTCATGCTTCTGCTAGAAATCAAGAAACACTCTTAAGCTTAATAACGCCCAATTTTACAAAATAATTCCTTTTTTGTTTGATTATGAGGCTTTTTTTTTTTTTTTTTTTAAAATTATGATTAAATGTTTTAAAATTTACTAAAAAGATCTAATAATTTTGCTGTTTGAAGAGTGTAAAATTGAAAAGCCTGAAATAATGTGATTGTATATTATCTTCAGGGGAGGGCGCACATTAACTGTAACTGGAACAGATTTGACTGTCATTCAGCAACCCAAGATGTTTGCATACGTGCCGAATCTGTCAGGAGGCTTAGACAAGACAAACTGCACGGTAAGTAGTCACGTGCGAAGTGTATAGGTAGTGCTCCTTTCAGTTTATATGAATTAAGTATATGTTCAAAATTACGTGCAGCTTCATAAGGTCAAAATACATGTGCATTTGATGAATGATTTAAAATGTGTTCATTATATTTAAAAACAGATGTGTCAAGTTATGAACGATAATGTCATGAGGTGCCCTACTCCTTCCCTGGTGGATGCACTCAAGAATATCATTCGTTCCAAGAGAAGCAGTGAGCAGACAGACCGCACCTCCAACACCATTAAAGCCGTCTACCTTGGTTTTATCATGGATGACGTCATGTCTGTCAGAAATCTTTCCTCTGTGCCGAATCTGAATTTCAAGCTCCTTTATTTCTCCAACCCTCGGATTTATAATTTTACAGAGCCGAATGGTGTGAAAATACTTAAAGGAGATTCACTTATTATAGAGGTTAGTAAAATGACACCATAAGGATTAATTTATTATCTAGTCCAGTGAAATGACTCAATAATGGTAAATTTATCACCTAGGTTAGTGAAATAATGCCATAGGAACAAATGTATTATCTAGGTCTGTGAAATGATGCCAAAGGGATACATTTTGTATCTAATCATTGAAGAATGTAATTTCCACGGATGTTACTTTAAAAAAATAATTTTTAGTAGCTATTTCCTTCATTACCATTAAAAAGATTAAGATAGTTTTTAAGCTTTATTTTTTATGTCTTAGTGAGGAAGTAGCCATATATCTCATTGTTTATTACTGGATTTGTAGTACATGTTTGCCTTATAATTTTAACTGCAGGGCTCAGACCTTAACATAGCAGCAGACAAGTCAGAAGTTTCAGTGATGCTGGGAAACTACCCTTGCAATGTGACCACATTTTCACAGTCTCAAATTGTCTGCAAACTTCCTAGCAGTCAGGCCCAAAATGGTGCTGCTATTAACCTAGAGAAAGACAGGAAATCTCTCCCTTATGTAAAAGTAAGTTTAGATTTCTTCAAAATGAAAATTATTATGTGATAGCCGAAACCTCTTGCAGGCCAGCAGAGGATGGCGGTGGGCAGGATTTAAACCTGGGACTATCGTGACAACAGTTTTAAGCACATTCTTTACTGTTATGCATTAATTCTATTAAGTTTAACTGTAGACTAGTAAAAATATCCGTCCAGAGCAAGCCCCCTGATCAGGCAGCCATCTTTACTACTATCACCTCTCTATTTCTTCATCGCATCAGTTATTCACACTTAAAGACCCTGTTTCTCCATTGCCTCACATCTATGACATCATTATTTATCTTTAAACAATGTTATTCGATCTAGTACAATTGTTTAATGCTTCCTGTAAAAATCAATTCATATCAGTAATAAAACGTATGATCATCACTTTTTTTCTTCTAAAGGTGAAAATCAGCAACTTGGAGTTTGTAGTCGGACGTGTGGAGTACGATGTGCCAGAACACTTCACTTTTCCAACAGAGGCGATCGCTGGCATTGCGGCAAGTGGCGGCTTTCTTCTGCTGGTGATAGTTGGTATACTGATCATCTATAGGAGACAGAGCACCAAGGCAGAGAGGATTTACAGAAAGCTGCAAATACAGCTGGATAACTTGGAGAGCAATGTCAGAAATGAATGCAAACAAGGTACAAACCTTGATCAACTCAAAGTAGCTGCTTTATTTTTTTGTATAGCAATCTGAACTCATGTGTCTAGTAAATGGTATTCCCTTGTGAACTGATTGAACAATTAAATTTCTTTATTTAATTAATTGTATATATATATATATTTTCTTGTAGCCTTCGCAGAGCTTCAAACAGATATGACTGACCTCACTGGCGATCTAGTGTCCAGCGGCATTCCTTTCTGGGACTTCCACAGTTACACATTCAAAGTTCTCTTCCCTGGGATGACAGACCATATAATTCTCCACCCACCAATTGTAAGTGCAGTAATGGCTTTACTTTGAGCGGATATAATTTAAATATAACTATTTTGCTTCTTTGAGAGGCGGCAGTATTTGACATTAAATTTTCTTAAGTTATCGTGAATCAAAAAAATAGTTTAAAATGGTAGACATTATCACAGAAGTACTATATGTTTTAGAGTTGGCGATGATTAGTTTAAAATGTTTTTGTTTTATTATCTAACATTATTGTGATGTAGGCGAGAGTGACTAAATGCTTTATGTTTAATGTTACAGCAGAAAAATGGAAGGTTCCAATTCTCTGACCATGGACTCCAGTTGTTTCACCAGCTCCTGGGGAAGAAACTATTTATGGTTACTTTCATCAGAACACTGGAGGAACAGCGAGCGTTTAGCATTAGAGATAGGTCAGTAAATACTTAACACTGGTACATTAGAGATAGGTCAGTGAATACTTAACACTGATACCTTAGAGATAGGTCAGTGAATACTTAACACTGATATCTTCCATTCCCTGGTTAAACTATTAGCTTTAGGAAAGATTTTATTGATAAACTAATAAGTACTTAATAATTATAATTTTATTTATAAAGCGCTGTTAACAAACAAAATGTAGGCTCAAGGTGCTGTAATAACATTACAAACATTACTTGAGCAAGATTTAATTGATAAACTAAGTACTTTGGCTGAAACAAACCACTCATTACTGAAAGATTAAATGTGATCAATAACAATAAATAAGCATTATATGTTATTGGAAACATTAGTTGTATTTTTGTTGACTTACAGTTTTGATGCCAAGCAATCAAAACAATCAAAAGATCTATTACTAGTTAATAGACAAAAAAAAAAAACTTTTATAGAGTGAATTTGTCCTTTTTTTTTTTGAAAATTTAAAGTTTGTTTATCTTACTAAAATTTTAATAACTTTCATATTTCTGTATGGACTGACATGAAAAAAGTAAGCACTTGTTCCAAACCTAATTGAATAAAAGAATAGGAACAAATAATGTCATTTTTTTGACAGTATCATTCATTTCATACACTCAAAAACTGACCTTATAATTTTTCAGAGCCAATGTGGCCTCACTATTGATGATAGTTTATTTGAACAATATGGAATACGCCACAGAGTAAGTTGTACGACGTTTTAGTTGACGCCTTTTGTGTTTCATGTTCACTAGAGATCCACTTGATTTTGACTTAATCTAGTTACTAGAGATCCACTTGATTTTGACTTAATCTAGTTACTAGAGATCTTCTTGATTTTGACTAAGTCTACGAGAGATCTACTAAATGATAACTTCAGTCTGCTTGAGATTTACTTGATCTTGATGACTTAACTTGTATGCTTTGTTTGTTACAGTATTCTCAAGTGCCTCCTTGTAGATCTAGTTCATAAATCTGTTGAAGGCAGGCACCCCAAGCTCATGTTGAGAAGGTTGGTATTCCATAACTGACATTAACACTTGTACCAGCTACCTTCTTAAATAACTGTAGGTAAATGATATAGTGATGGAAATATTAGCTGTCAGTGTAATAATTGTATCTATCAACTTTATTTCTCTAACTTCAGATCTGAATCAGTTGTGGAAAAGCTGTTAACAAACTGGCTCTCTATCTGTTTGTATAAATATCTAAGGGTAAGTTGGCTTTAAAAAACATGTTCTAATGTATATTAAGAGCTTTTATAATTTTAACAAAATTTTTTTTTTTAAAGTGTTATAAACGTACCCAGTTAAATAGTCATTATTTCAAGTCTTATCAAAATGCCTGCTGTTGTTCAGGACTATGCTGGAGCCTCACTATTCATGCTGTATAAAGCAATAAAGCTCCAGGCTGAGAAAGGCCCAGTGGATGCAGTCACTGGGGATGCCCGGTACTCACTTTCAGAGGATACACTGCTGAGAGAAAAAATTGAGCCGAGGATTCTAGTAAGTAGTCAAGAAATCACTACCCGTTATAATCGAATCTGTGTGTCACTATAAAGCAGTGTTTCCCAAACTTTTTCTTTAACAGAACACTTCACACATTCTGAGCATTTAGGGGAACACTTTGCTTATTTTTTTAAGGGAGATTAATTCATGTGTTGGACTTGTAGTTAATTTGTCTAGCACTTTGTGGAACACCTCTCCAGGCCTCGGGGAATACAGTTTGGGAAACACTGCCATAATGTATACATGGCTGCACTTATTAGTATAAAATGCAAACATTAATTAATACCTAAAGCCTGACCACTAACCCTGATTGTAAGATTAATAAAGCAATAAAAAAGACAAATTTGAAAACTGGCAACTTTCTATTAATTGCATAATTGCTAAGTGAATGTGTATGTTTCTAAGTGAATGTGTATGTTACTAAGTGAATGTGTATGTTTCTAAGTGAATGTGTATGTTTCTAAGTGAATGTGTATGTTTCTAAGTGAATGTGTATGTTTCTAAGTGAATGTGTGTTTCTAAGTGAATGTGTATGTCCTCTATTTCAGACATTAAATGTGGAGAACGGAGGAGAAATTGTTCAAGTGCGTATTCCAGATTGCGACACAATATCTCAGACCAAAGAGAAAATCTTAGATCACTTGTACAAAAATATTCCATTTTCTCAGAGACCACACGTCAGGGATCTGGAACTTGGTACGTTGAATGACATACAGTTGTTTTTTTTTTTACATCATTGTTTCAATTAAAAAAATAATTTGATGTATTGTTTTTTTCTTGAATCATTTATAATTCTGTACAATTTTTTTTTAGAGTGGCGCAATGGTCCCACTGGTCCTTTAATGCTGACAGACATTGATATAGCATCGCATAATAAAGATGGCTGGAGGCGGCTGAACACGTTGTCGTTTTATCGTGTTCATGACGGAGCGTACATGTCACTTTTACACAAGCAGCAGTTAGTGAAATGTATGAATGGTGAGTAGCTTACAAGTCTTTACTCAAGTTTCACTCACGTCACTGCACCACAGTTGGCGCCAATGTAAAGCTAAATACAACCTAATAGGATTTGTATCTTACTGTGAGCTAAATAGAACTTAATAGGATTTGTATCTTACTGTGCAAGTCCCGAAAAGCCTGATGGTGTTTGAAGTGATAATATGCATGCAGGCTTTGGGGTTAATTTCTTGGCTACCAATATTAAATATAGTGGACATTTTAAAGTATTGGTTTTGGGTTTGAATCCTGGTGAAGACTGGGATTTTTATTTCGGGATCCTTGGGCGCCTCTGAGTCTACCCAGCTCTAATGGGTACCTGACAATAGTTTGGGGAAAAGTAAAGGCGGTTGGTCGTTGTGCTGGCCACATGATACCCTCGTTAACTGTAGGCCACAGAATCAGATGACCTTTACATCATCTTGCCCTATAGACCACAAGGTCTGAAAGGGAAACTTTACTTTACTGTGGGGTTAATTGCGTGGCTACCAATATTAAATATTGTGGACATTTTAAGTATCCGGTTTATGCCTGGTCTCACCCTTAGCTAATTGGTCATTCTCAAAGATCTTTATATGTATTTATTTATTTAGGATAGTCTGTTGCTGACTCTACGACAGTTATAAAACTACTTTCTCCTCTTACAACAGGTTCTCTAGATAACTCAGTGCTTTCCATTGGTTCTGTGTCTCCAATACTCAAGAAAGATCAGGAGTCTGGTTTTAAGGAGTGGCATCTGGTAAGTGTACTGAGCCGAGTTAGCCAAACAAGAGCGTAACATATTTAGTCCCACAATTTGTTTGTTTGTAAAAAATGTTTTACATGTTTCGGATGTTCCTTCAAAGTTGAAGATAGTTTACTTCCTAGTCCAAACCTAGTTTACTTCCTAGTCCAAACCTCCTGCAGGACGACGGTGGATGTGAGCAGGCAGGGTTTGAACCCTCGACCGTCGATAAATCCGAACGACAGTCCAGCGCGCTAACCGCACGACCAGGCAGCCAATTTTCGGGTTGATTTGAAATATAATGAAGAAGTGTTTCAAAAATAAAATGTTAGAAATGATAAAGCTGTATTTTAAAATTACATTTTTATTGACCCCATTTAATAGTAAGCAATAAATGTGGGTGGCTGCCTGGTCATGTGGTATGCACGCTGGAATGGCGTTTGGACTTGTCGATGGACTGGGTTCATACACTGCCCACTGATATCCCCCATCGTCCTGCGGGAGGTTTGGACTAGGAAGTAAATTATCTTCAACTCCGAAGGAGCATCTGAAACACATAAAACATTTTACAATGTAAAGAAACATTGTTTTAAAACTATAGCTCTATTCAGAGTTGTATTCAGAAACCTAACAGTTCCTTCTGAAATTATTACTTATCGGGTGGGAGATTGTGAAGAGTGGAATGGCAATATGGGAAATCTAAATGAATAACGATTATGCTGTGCAGTACATGTATGTAATCTGTTCTCTAGGTGAAACACGAAGACACGTTGATCAAAGATGGTGGTGTCAAAATGATTTCAGAGATCTTCCTTACCAGACTGCTGTCTACAAAAGTATGTACCAGTATTTAATGGTTTTGTTTTTAATTGTCATGCTTGACTGTTATTATGTGACTAGTAGGAGGTGTTGAGCTATTTAAATATGGCCTAGCTAAGAAAGTTTCCACTAAAGTTTTTTAGTTTCATAAAAAAAAAGAGCTCTCATTGAAAACAATGAATGAAAACAACATGATCAGCTGACCATTATCTTTCAAAGAACTTAAAAGCAAACTTAATCCACTATTTGAGAAATATTGGTCTAACTCTATACTTATAAGTCTTTCAACGGTTAATCAGTGCTGATGGTAAAATTATGTTAGAAGCAGCTGCAGATGTCAATTTCAATGTAATGTTTGTTAAAGGCAAACAAATTATCTGACGAAATGTATTACTTATGATGAAACAAGACAACAATTAACAAATCAATGATAATTGTAGTGTTAAGTTTGTATTTGCATCTATACTGTTATTGTCACAGTAGTTACGCTGAGGAGGGTCAATTGTAGTCAATTTCCATTTGATTTAACAGTAAAAGTGATCTTATCTCATGTTGTTTTTTTTGTTTGTTTTTTTAATTTTCTAGGGCACTTTACAGAAGTATATAGATGACTTCTTTAAGAATATGTTATGTGCCGGGCCTTACGTCCCTCCAGTTATCAAATATTTGTTTGATTTTCTGGACCATGAGGCCGATGCTCATGGCATCACTGACTACGAGGTGGTGCACACGTGGAAGTGCAATAGGTAGGTTTCGACTGTCAGTGTGTTATAACCTAAATCATGTACTTCAATGGCTTTAATCAATAGAGTTGAATGTTGATTGACATTTTGACTTATACAAATTATTTATATATCTTTAGTAATGCCATGTTGATTAGTCTCAGTACTCATCAAGTGAATGATCTTTAACAACTTTGAATAGGATTGAGTGGACACATATTTGTTTATTTCTTTCTAACCTCCCTTGCTTCCTTCTATATGCTGTGATATGTTCAACTTGATCTGGGAACAATAAACATTGTCAATGTGAAACATTTTGAAATAGCAGATTGTAAATTAATTTAAGTTTTTTTGTTTGAAATGGCATATACTCTTTTACTTTTAAAAAAAAAAACCAGACATATTGGTTCATTTACATGTGCATCTTTTATTTTTTGCCAGTTTGCCTTTGAGATTCTGGGTGAATATCATCAAGAATCCAGATTTTGTTTTTGACATTAACAAGCCTAGAATAGTTGATTCATGCCTTAGTGTGGTGGCCCAGACCTTCATGGATAGCTGTTCCACGTCAGAGCATCGACTTGGAAAAGTGAGTCATTTAAACTAGCATTTTTCTCAATTTCTTGTTTAAGTACAGCCATGTAATAAAATTTTGTTTACATTAAATTGGAAAGACACTGTAGATTTGAAAGTTTTATAACACTCTGTTATGAAATTTTAATTGTTTACTTTGCAGGATTCTCCGTCCAATAAACTGCTGTTCGCCAAAGATATAGTTCATTATCGCAAGTTGGTAGAGAAATACTTCACAGATATTAGAGAGCAACCACCACTTAGCGATCAAGAAATGAATGCCTTCCTAGCAGATATCTCTAGGGTAAGAGTTAGTGTCACATGCGCTTTATAACAAGTAACACTTTCTTTTACAATGGACAGTGTCCTACAGCTTGTTTGTAGAATCAATCACTCACAAAATACTCAGAAAGACACAAAGATAAAGGCACATTCCTCGTCCCATATGCTAGGACAAATTTGTACAAATGCTCCTTCTTCCCTAGCGCTATTAGAGCATGGAATGGGTTGCCTGAGCTAGCCAGGAAAACCAGTGACTTGGCAGAGAATTTAAGTCATTGGTTAATATGCAATACCGAATGCATGACCCGTAGGACGTAATCATCTTCTTTTTTGAAGTAACGTCTGTATTATATAAGATAAGATCAAAGAGTTTTCAGTAAGACTTGTAATAAATTATGGGTTTGGTGGCTGAGTGGTAAGGCATGGCTTTAAACTATGTGATGTGCAAAAAGTTGAAATAGGGATGCTACATGTTCATAACATATAGAGTAGGACTGCTGTAATAAAGGAAACAATTTATTATATTAATTATTGCTCAACTAAACGGATTTCACTTGTTGTTTCAGACAAGTCCCAAGCTCTTCTACATATCCAGTGCACTAGGAGAGTTGTACAAATATGTCTCCAAGTACAAGAATGAGGTAAGTGTGTACACACAGTTCTTGTACAGCATTGTGTATGCTTAATATTGAATTTTAATTTAGAGAGCTATTGATTGAAAGGAGCTAATTGTGTGAATTGTGAACAAGCTAGCATTTCCAATACATGTCAATTTGTGTATCATGTAGTTAAAAGGGGTAAATGCTTTTTTTTTGTTTTCATTCATTCTAAACTCATTTTGTGATGCTGTTTCCCTTCGGTATCTTGGGTCTTCATATTTCGGCTTTCAAAAACTAGTGTTTGTATATCCCCCAGTCCCTGACAGGTGCCAAAAGTTTTCTTTCTCTTTGGAAGAAGCTATGTTTGACTTCCCCAATGACTGACCCTATTCTTTAAAAAGGGTTCAATGAATATTAAAATTCCCAACTGCCGTAACTAGCACATTAAGAAAACAATTTGAAATAAACAAATTAAGTGGTTCAGTAAAGGAACCTGACAACCTCTCCGAGCTTCTTCCCCCTAACCACAAATGAGAGAAGTTGGAAGTATCAGAGTTTACTCTTGGAAAATTTTACACTATGTTTTTGTTAATTTGCAACAAGTCTGAATATGGTAGAACTGTTCATTCCTTGAAGTCATCCATCTCTCCTGTTGTTCACCTGGGAATGTGCTCCGTAGGATCCCTCCTTTGTATATTGGGGACTTGATTCAATTAAAGATTATGTTGATCAATTTTGTCATTGAGATTAATTATTTAATGAATTATTTTGTTCTTACTTTCAGTTGATGGAAGCCTTAGACCAAGATAACCAGGCCAACGCCCAGCAGTTGTCTTGTAAATTGGGTCACATTGTTTCCTGCATGGAAGGCCCCTCTGGAAACATGGCCTACGTATGATAACAGCTCTTTCGGGCTCAGCCTTCCACCTGCAGATCATATTTATTCAGAAATATCAGCACCTTACACACAATAGTGTTAAAACTTGTTAGACGTTGGCTGATATTTACAGCTATTGGATAATGTTGCTGGATAATTCATGTGATGGATAATTGGACTAATTCTCACTTTTGGATAATATAGAATCGAATGATTCAAACTATTGGATAATAAGACTGGCAATTTTAATTAGTGGTTTTATTAGCTGCATTCAAGTGTGCTAGATCCATTCTTCAAGCGTGTCAGATCCGTTCTTCCACTTCAAGATTCTGTCCCTGACACAGCACTGGTATTTATCTTTTTTTTTTTTTTTAAAGACTTGTACATTGTGTTTTCACATTACACTGGACCAGAGAATTTTTTTGTTTATTCAAATGATTTATAATATAAGCTATATTTCAAAAGCAAGCCCTTTGAGGCTGTGAATTGCCTTCCCTTGTGGGTCATGGAAGAGGTTTGTGGAGAACTCTGGAACCCAAGTACTGGACACTGGAAAAACCCAACTACTTGAGATAACTGTGATAAAGCATTATGTTTTATGTGATTTATTTCCTGCGCTGATTCGTATGATGATGATGTCATGACAATGTTTGTCAGTATTAATATCCTTTGTTGGTTTAGATGTTTGTTTTAAATGTAACCTTAAAGGATGTTCTCAGTGGAAGTTTCGGTGTGAATTTCTATTGAAATAGGGTAGTGCAATTACGTCATAACTTTAGCCCTTGGCTGGTGTGGTTTTAAAAAGCTGTTTTAAGTTATAAACTTTTAGTGACCCATAAATGTTTTTAAATATCATTTAGCCAAAAAGCTTTCAACAAAGAGATTGTAGACTATATTTTTTATTGTGTAAAGATAGTCCCACATGTAGTTATAATCATTTGCAATTAAACAGGAATCTTTCGTTTATATTTTTTATCAGGAGATCCATCCTTGACATTGTATTAATAGTAGACTTTGTTTCATGCACAATCAAGACTGGATATCATTTCTTTATGAAAATGTACCTAAACTATATCCCAAAGCCATAATTAATACATTTGCCTACTGTACTATTTAACTGAAAAGTTAAGTATGTGTTGCCTTCAGAGCTTGATATATTTATACCCGATGGAGTAGGGAGAAGTATACAATCTAGTAATGAGTACATAATGTATCAGTTAACAATCAACTAATCAAATTGTTTGTAATGTTAAATAGGGAAAGTATGTGTTGAACAGGACAAAAATCTTGTTTCTGTTAGATTTCCATAAGTTTTTCTTCGATTGTAGTTGGTTATGCTTGAAGTATGAACACATATGAAAAGCATTTCTCTGAAATGTGTTTAAAGGGAAACAAAATGTTATTTTGTTCCTCGTGTGCTTAGAAACATCAAATCCACCCCTTAGATATCCTCAAGTCACTTTAGAAAGTTAGGTTAGTGACCTTCATGACGTACATTAAAGGTCCTATTGAAAGGGGAAGGTGAACCCAGACTAGTCTTTCCAATATTGACATCCTGGTATACTTTCTGAGGGTCAAAGTTATCAGTTCACTTAGAAGAGTAGTTCACTGATTTGTTTTCTTATTTAGACTGTTCCTAACATTCAACTAGAAAATTGAAAGTACAACTGGGATAAAGTCAAACTATGTAAGAAATGTCTTCTTAAAAGTATAAAAATAATGGAAAAAAAAAATCTTTTTGAGTGCTTCCATTTTTTTTAAATTTCTTAAATACCTGAAAGTAATATTTTGGAAATATTTTTTTTTGAAAGTTTATTAAGGTTGTTTCTGAATTTGTTTACAAAGACAAAAATGCATTTCTTGATTGCAGCATGTTTTCCTGTTGTTTTTTTTTAATAGAAATTTCTGTCTTCTAAGTGTTGAGCGTGTACTGGAACTCCCAACACTCAAAGCACCAAGTCACTTTACCCACTGCTGACACCATTTTATTTCTTGCTGTTCTTTTTTCCTTGCATGGTCTCAAGTTTGGGCTAGTGTAATTTCATCACCATTGTGTTACAGTTACAGCCTGATGTTACATTCCAACATTCAAACTCCAGAGAAAAACATTTTTTCTATGCAAACAGGCTGGGGTCATTGTGTGTCAAGGACATTGAAACTAACCAATCAAGGACTAAGACAGATTTCTCTTTAAAAATTCAGTGCTTGGGTAGAATTAAACTTTAGTTGTCGAAGATGGTTGAGCTTTGTGCGCGTGCTCTGTTTTGTGTATTTTCCAGTTAGCGTGTTGTAGTTTGTTAGAAAAGAACCTTGTTCTATGAAGCTGATATCTAGTTTTCCTTGTGAGTCTTTGATTTGTTTCAATATGTTCCTGATGTTAGACAGGTTTACATGGTTATGTGTCCAGCTACCTTGTATATTTCTGATTTATAGTTTTCCTTGTGAGTATTGTTGTTTTCATATGTTTCTTATGTTAGATAAGTTCACATGGTTTTATGTGCAGTTACCGTGTATATTTTATAACTCTGCCTATAGCATTTATAAACATATTACTAACATACTGTTATCGCCTGTATCTCTTTTTTTATTATTTGTATGTATCAAGTTTTTTTTTTATGGTGGACAACAAAGGAATATAGGCGTACTAGTACATTAGTGAAATTAAATGTAATGATGATTGAGTTGATTTATTCAACAATTGATGTGAATGATGAATTCAAGTGATTGGTTTGTATACATGTATGTGAGTTGATTTGTAAGTTTATAGAAAAAGAATTAGTGTGTGAATGCTGTCCCAGGATGTGAATGCTGTGACAGTGTATACGAAACTTGTACATAGCAGAACTAACAAGAGATAATTTATTGGCAATGTACATAGTTGAATGCAAGCTTTGAACCAAAACACTTCATTATTTTTTCTAGTTCTTACATTTAACCCTTGTATCCCTGTACTGTGTCCGGTACATTTTTGTATCTCTTTGATTGACCGACTCATTGTGATCTACTAAATGAACAAGGGCTATTTCCAAATATTAGTCCTTGACTTTTCCAAATTACTTGGTACTTCTTCTCCCTTACATTGTTCAAAGAAATCTTCCCTCAAATTCTATTTGATTCTTTCTCCAGGAGAACAATAAAACATTTATTTCAATTTTCTGTTTGAAACATAAAACCCATATACTATGATAATGTGATTTAACAAATACTGCTCAGCACAGTCGATCTGAAGTGAATAAGAGCTAAACAAAAAAAAAAAGTCTGCATTGATTAGTGGTTATATTTTAGCCATTGGTTTGCATTGCTATTGACGCGGTTTATTACAGGGCTAATATTTTATTTCAAAATATTTGAAGAATGTTTCAGAGGGTGTTTAGGAGAGTTAGGGTTAAATAGTCTTTCCTTCATTTGTTGCATGGAATATTGTAAGTCTAAATATGGGTACAAAGTAAATGAAAAATGTGGGTACAAAGTAAATGATAAATGTGGGTACAAAGTAAATGATAAATCCACATACATTATCTCTTCACTAGTGGTCCACTCCACCAACTCACTATCTCCTCCTTCACATAATGTGTATATAAAGAGGGGGAATGTGTTCCAAATAACAAACTTAATTTCAAGAAACATCTCTTCACTGTTCTCCCCTTTTAGTATGATCTACTGGTATTTCAACACTAGTAAAGATAAAATAATATAGACGACTTCATTTGCATGTGTACAATAGTTACAAGAGTTTGAGTAGAGACCAGCTCATTACTTTCTTCTTAGTGACATTTTCAATCAACAGATTTAGTCTAAAGCCAGTACTTTGAACATTTCTATTACTATTTTTTTTTGGTGTAGTACAATAAGAATATAATGTCCTAATAAGGCACCCTTTAAGGTCATAAATTAGAAAAAACATTTTTTTTTTCATTTCCAAACTTACTGCAAAATTTATAATAATCCCATCCATCGAAGTTGAAGTATTATTATAAATTATTGAAGATGTTCATATATGTAGACTAGGGGTGCACCGGATAGTACTTTTTGATATCCGGCCGGAGCCGGAGGGACTATCCGGTGCACCCCTAATGTAGACATCTATAAAGTGCAAGCGTTTTGGTGCGACTGTTGTACAGTACAAAGTGTTGATAAGTCATTTTATTTTTTAACGCTAAAATGATACATTTTTAGCCCCCGCAGAAGAAAAAAAATTCGAGGTTGGCAGTATTGAACTTTAATCTAGCGTCCTTGACCCTTGTTTAGTTGATTGTGAAACTCTCCAATGTAGGCAGAAGTGTTTGAAAAAAATAAATAGCTGTGGACACTTTTGATTGGAATGTTGGTTTGTTTAATGATGTAGAAATCAATCCTGGAAGCATAATTGCTGACCAGACAGGAGTGAACAGGATTATGGGGCATTTAGTTTGAAAAATTTTAACATTTTATATATATTTATACAAGTAAGTGGAATTATAACAAAATAGTGTCACAATATCACAGATAGTATAGAACAATCAATTGGCAATCAGTTTTTTTTCCTTTGGTTAAAGTCTCTGCACTGTACATTCAGTTTTGTAAGCACACAACAAAAATATGCTTCGAGTGTACAATTCAAGTCAAAATTCTCCTGATAAAAACAGCAAAACAATGTTTTTTAACAATAAAATTGTAAAGTCCATTCACATTTCACAACACCAGCAAGCCAAGTACATCTAAATACCAGAACAATGGTGTTAAATAACACATATGAAAGGCCCTTATATAAATCAAGTATCAATGTGTGAGTAGAATGGGTTAAATCTGGTTGACAGAAAAATGTGTTTTTACTGTTACCTTCTGTATACTGCAATAAAAAAAATTAAAGGTATTCTCTTTGAGACTGTTTTACTAATAATTCAACCAAGTTAAAAAAAACTAATGACATTATTCTTATTATTCCACTCCAATGTTGTTGAATTTGTAATTGGCTTTGATATTATTCACACATTTTTTTTATTATTCATTTCTGTATTTTTTTGAGTGCATAAAAAATGCAAAAAAAAAATAAATGATTCAGCCAAATTTATATCAGGTTTGGCATCATTCATCCTTACAAGATAACTGGTTGACTAATACAGTTCACATAAGGCCCAGTTATCTTTTCCTTGTTTCTGTTTGTTGACATATAGTCCTTATGATTGTCATAACTTACATGTATGTCTTTGAATTATTTAAACAATTGACAAAAGAATAAACAAATGGAAATAAAGCCTTCTTGAGTGTACTGATTTGATGGGCGTTGGGGATGAATGGTTGAGTGCTTGGCTTCTGAACCAGGGTGGGGGTCCCAAATTGGAATCTTGCTGGAGACTGGGATTTTTTAAATTTCAGGACTCTTAGAGCACCTCAGAGTCCACCAAACTCTAAAAGGGTACTAGACATTAGTTGGGGGAAGGAAGAAATTGGTCACTGTGCTGGCCCCATGACACCCTCATTAACCCTAGAAACAGATGACCTTTACTTTGACTTCTTTAAGGAGATGCATGTTAGTGGTATAGGTTCAGCTTTTACAGAAGGTCACCTGCATCAATATTTGTAGGTAGGAATAATCAAGATTGGGCAGAGGAGCTGAATAAAAGCTTCCATCTCATTGATTTGGTATAGGTTCAGCTTGTACAGAAGAACACCTGCATCAATAGTTGTAGGTAGGAATAATCAAGATTGGGCAGAGGAGCTGAATAAAAGCTTCCATCTCACTGATTTGGTTGTAAAATATTAGGTAGTCTTTCCATTTTAAATTGCAGTTACAGGGAAAGGAAAATTGTAAAATTCCTTTCAAACTGCATGTCTTTTTTAAAACCTACTGATCATTGTCAAAACCTGCAAGTAGGTGACTTATGTTCTTAACAAAACAACTGCCATTGGGTGGATATGATTACAGTCTTGCATTCATAAAAGAAAAGTCAACACAGAGACCACACTCTCACAACAATCAATTATCATGAAGTAAATAGGAATATGAATAAAATATGATTAGATTCAAGAATTTATCCAATTGGAATTGGAGCATCTCTTTTACGAGATTGCCCATTAAGGAGGAAAATTTTCTCATTTTTATTGCACACTTATAAAGAAAAATTTCATTTTAAAACAATTCTTTTTCAACTTTGATCTGAATAAAGCCATGAAGCTTTTTGGAACTTTCAATGTTCATATTTAAAGCTGAACAACTAACAATCCTGCAATCAGTATCAAATCAATATCAATTAAAAATATTAATCACATCTAAGACATTCTATCCGGGACATGTTATAATGATTGCTTGATGACTTTACAAAATATAAACATTTGTATCTAAAAATAAAGATATAAATATAAAGACACTGTACATTACACAGCATTAGGCTGACCCAATGGAGTCGCAATAACAACCAATGACTTGCTGGACATGGTCACATGACATTCAAGACAGATGCCAGTTCATTTGTTAATAATGACTAAACTGAAGTCTTCAAACTTTCTGCTATCTGGCTAGTAACACACACCTTCAAACTCTTGCAGTTTATTTGCAATGACAGACTGCACTTGAAGAATCAAATGATCAGTGCTTTAAAAGGATCATTAGTTCTTGTGAAATTATCTCTTCAAAGTCAATGAACATTGCTTTACTTCACAATGGCCAGAGTACTTGCCTAATTCAATTATAGAGTGATCAAACATGCCCGATCCTCCAAGTATCATTGTCAAAGACACAAAGGGATGTCTCTACTTGCCAGTATATTCCGCTCAGTTTTAATATAACAGGGTAAACTACCCTTACAAGTTTCACAAGTCTGTTGGGCTTGATAAAAATTCACTTAGAAATTACTCCAAGAAAAATTCTGGTAATGCAACACAGTTTGTACACAAACTGATATACCAGTTCAGACTGAAGTGCTGAAGTGTTTTTTCAACAATGATTCTCAAGCCGTCACTTCAACGAAAACGAAATTGTGCCAAAGTTGTGGCTGTGTCACGAACATATTGCACACTTTTTTTTACCATTTCTAGTTTGACTGGTATCAAGATCCCTAATTTCCCGCAGGTCGACGTGTTCAAAATCACTTGGTGTGTAGGTACTTGGTGAGTTGCCCAGGACTACATCAACCAAATACCTGCAAGGCAAAAAAAAATAATAATAATAATAATCACATGTGTATATGTAATTTCAACAATGAAAGTTTCAGAGATGATATTTTTTCAAATAAACATTTGTATTGTAAAATTGAATTCATATTCCTAAAGTAAAACTAAATTTACATTCCAAAAGGAACACAAAATCCACATTTCTAATATAAAACCAAATCCACATTTCTAATGTAAAACCAAATCCACATTTTGAATGTAAAACCACAACAGACAACACAATGTGTCTATAAAAGTAAAAAAAAAAAAGTACAGTACCACCCTGAAGCAAGTGATCGGTAGGGGAGATGATATAAATGTCATCTGTTTCTTTGGCCAACAGTTAACGAATTTGTCGTGTGGCCAGCACCTCAACCAACTGCCTGCAATTTCCCCAAATAATGTACGGTACCCATCAGAGTTGAGTGGACACAAGGGTATCCTAAAAATCCCATTTGCTTAGTCGTCAGTAAAAACAGGGAAGAAAAAGTCTCAGATTATCTGCGCTACAGTAAACGTGTTCAGAACTGAGGGCATTATTTCTAGTTGTCTGGACATTTTTTATAGAAAGGTATCAGATCAGTTACGTCCCTTGATTGTATAAAGCCCAAACAAGTCAATGTGAAGTGGAATGTTACTAATTGCCTCAGATGAAGAGCTTTAGAGAAATTAGCAGAGATTGGAAAATGGACACATTAACTAAAATATATGAAGATTTCAAGAGTTGATTAACTAAACTATAATCCTTTTTTTTAAATATTTATTTTATGATCTTAATATAGGCAAATATTTTAAGTTCTTCCAATTCAATAATTACTGGACAGTAATATATTCATATGGAGGCGCAGAGGCTGAGTGGTAAAGTGCTTGGATTCTGAACCGAGGGGTCCCGGGTTTGAATCTGGGTGAAGACTGAATTTTTAATTTCAGGATCTTTGGGGGCCTTTGAGTCCACCCAGCTTTAATTGGTTCCTGACATTAATTGGGGAAAAGTAAAGGCGGCTGGTCATTTGTGCTGGCCACATGATACCCTCGTTAACCGTAGGCCACAGAAACAGATGACGTTTACATCATCTGCCCTATAGATCACAAGGTCTGAAAGGGGAACTTTATTTTACTTTTTAAAAATATATTTCTATAAAATAAAAATGGAAATATACTGACAATATTTTTAGAAGCTGTAATGTTAAAGACTAACTTCCATACCTACAAGACAAAAATTTAAAGTCTGACTTACATGACAGATTCCTCGACCATCAGCCCTGTCTTGACCGAGGTCTCTGTGAACTGAAAGAAGTTCAGTTCTGTGACTAGACGTTCAATATCTGACGGTGAAACTTTTCTTTCTGACTCCAGGTCAACCTGAGGAGGATATGTACCCTATAGTTGACACAATGAACTTACTTCTACTGATATAGACATTTATAGGAGGGTCAGTTCAAAATGTAATTTTTAAAAAGCAATGAAATAAATTCAGTTTACTTCTAATATCATTTTTAAAATTGTGTGTGTGTGTGCATGCGCATGTGTGTGTGGCCTGGGGGGGGGGGGGTAAATGCATTTACCAGCTTTAAGGTATTTCATATTTGATTTATTTAAATTTGTAGTTGTATTACAATGTTTTCGAAAAAAAAAATCCTTAAGCAAAATTTAAAGTCTCAATTAAATATCTAGCATTTCTTTTTCTCAAACCAAATAAATTAATTCAAAATTCAAGTAAAGTTGATCTTTCAGACCTTGGGACCTATAGGGTACATGATGTAAAGGTCATCTGTTTATGTGGTCCACGGGTAATACGGGTGTTATGTGGCCAGCACAATGACCAACCGCCTTTACTTTCCTCAACTAATGTCAGGTACCCATTAGAGCTTGGTGGACTCAGAGGCACCCTAAGAATCCCAAAATTAAAAATCCATCTTCAGCAGGATTCAAACACTGTACCTCCTGGTTCAGAAGCCAAGCACTTCAACACTCAACCACTGTGTTTCCAATTAAATTAATTAATAAAATAATTTTAAATGTGAAGCATGAATGACTTGGCTACTTAAGTAAGAGCTTTATTTAGAATCCTAATTTTAGCTGAGTTATGTTTGCTGAGCGCCAAATGAAAACTAGATATCCATGCAACCAAAGGTCCTCGAAAGAGGTTGAACCAGAGTGTACTGAGCATTTTAAAGCATGAAAGATGCATTATACAAAAAAATGTTTTTAAAATAATAATGTTTTTAAAAATGTTTTATCATTCAGAGAAAAAAAAATGTTATTTTCAATCTTATTCCTTAGTCTGAATACAAACTAATTACAGAAAATTCAAATAATTTAACCTCTCTCTTTAAAATAAGCTTGTCTACCTTATTAGCAACCAGTAAACATGGCACAGAGAGGTTATTGTCCAAGCTGGCCTTCCATTTCCTAACATCATTGAAAGACTCTGGGTTTGTAAGGTCAAATATAATCAGGCATCCTCTGGTGTATTTGTAATAAGCCCTGGTCAGCAGTGGGAACCTGTCTTGACCTGACAGTAAATGAAATAAAAATAAAGTCAATGGTCACTTTTAGATGTATTTTTTAGCAGTTTTTCACATTTTTAAAAATGTTTTTAAAACGTTTAACAGGTTAAGGATGTTCCTTCAGAGTTGAAGGTAATTTAGCTCTTAGTCCAAACCTCCCAGTATTATCAACAAGTCTGAACAAAAGTCCATATATATAAAAATAGGGCTTCTGCAATCTCTTGATTTTCCAGAGGCTTCTGGAAATCTCCTGTAATTGCAAAATATCTAAAAAAGTCCTGAAAATCTCCTAAAATTATTAAAATCTCCTGAAAGCTCATAAAAATTTCCTGAAAAATAAAAACAAAATTAATTTGGGGTGCCAATCCTACGTGCATTAAAAAAAATGGCATTGTCAGCTTCAATTTAATATAAATTTATTGCAAAGACAAATGTATACCCAGACTGAGTCCACCACAATCCGTTTCGCATAGGGCCCACAATTATTAGGGCCAGCCCTACATCCAAGCTATCTCTACATATTAAAATGTAAATGAAATCTTACCATTTACACAAACATAAACAATGAGTCTTAAGTTTGTATGGCTAAAAATAAACTAAGAGTAGATGATAAGAAACATTTCAAGAGACAGAATGTTCCTACAGTACCTGCAATATCCCAAAACTGTAACTGAAGGTTCACTGGTTTCTGATTGAGTTCAGTCACTTTCTTGGTCACAGAGTCAACTGAAGAAACAGAAAACTATCATGAGTGATGGTGTGCTTGTCCAATTTGGTTCAGGTTTTAAATAGTTTGAAACCACATTTCTTGACATAGGCAAGGACAACACATAGGTACCGGTATTATTGTTTTATGAGCCAACTATTTGTTAAACTTTTCCGGAAACCCAATTAATAAAAACACTATACTTATAAATATATATTAAATTAACATAAACAGCCTCTAAATATAGATAAAAATGTACGATTCTATTTTAAAAAAAAGAACCAAACTTGTATGTAATTATTTTATTTTCTAGTAAGTATTTCAGTAAATTATACAAAATAAAGTAATACTTACAACCAATAGTACATTTATATTTGTCAGAGAATACATCGTAAACATACTTTTGAACGAATGATGTTTTTCCCACACCTGCATCTCCAATCACCAAGATCTATCGATATAAACAATGGCATCAATGACATGAATAAGGTAATATACTTTGTGTAGCATTTATATTCAGTAATTTTATTCTTTCTCCACAAGCAAATTGTTATTAATTAATAGAGATTAAAGCTTACATTTTTCACTTAACTAAGTACAAAAACAAAATCTTATCAAAATTAGTTATAAAATTCATCTTTTTTTTTTTCTCACTCTTATAATTAAGGCAAAAGTTATGGGTTGATTCTCGTAGAACAACAATTAGATTTTTACCCCAGATATGTTTACACTGAAAACATTTCAACATTCCAAGTTTAGACAGATTAGATGTTTTGCTTGTTGAAAGATACCTTATTAAGCATTTATTATAGAAATAAGTGATTTTGTTTCTAAATTAACCATAAAAAGTAAACACCTGCCGTTCACATGGCAGAGGCTGCAATCTGTTTCTACAGCCAAAAGTTATGAAAGTTTCACAAGATCATGTGGCCAGCACTATAAACAACCACCTTTACTTTAACTGCCTTTACTTTTCCAAAACCATTAGAGCTGGGTGGACTGAGGTGCGATCTAAAAATCCTAATATTCACTAGGATTCTAGCCTGAGAAACCTTGGGTTGGAAGTCAAAGCACTTTACCACTTGGCCACCATGCCCCCAGAAAAAAAATGGCGCTGTTGTATGGGGTGGCAACTTTAATCCTTTTCTTCCAGCATTTCTCTTGTAATGTGAACATCAATGTTACATAAGTCTCTTGAACCCAGAACTGTTTTTATTAAATACT
This sequence comes from Biomphalaria glabrata, assembly GCF_947242115.1. NCBI lineage: Eukaryota > Metazoa > Mollusca > Gastropoda > Planorbidae > Biomphalaria > Biomphalaria glabrata. Next base: position 53,356,207 of record NC_074714.1, read on the forward strand.
TGATTGAGCAAAAAAACAACATAAAAATACACATCTACACAAATAGAAGAAAACTTCAAAGACAATGGCGACTATTTGTTTTTTAAACATCCACCAATAGGCATAAATTGAGATCAATGTCAAGGTCTACTGCAGTAGCAGTATATAGATAATGTTTGTTTGTAAAATGTTTTACATGTTTCGGATGTTCCTTCAGAGTTGAAGATAGTTTACTTCCTAGTCCAAACCTCAGGGGATGGGAGCGGGCAGGATTTGAACCCTCGACCATCGATAAATCCGAATGACAGTCCAGCGCGCAAACCACACGACCAGGCAGCCATAGATAATGCCTTCCATTTCATTGTTAGCATTTCATAGGTAAACTTTATGGTACATTTTGCCATCTTAAATTTATGAACTGACCTTTATAACGTCGTCCTGTAACTGGTCAACACATACATTGAGTCTTTTGTACATTCTTCTTTTATCTGGAATCACACAGAAAAAAAAATTACTTTTTTGATTCTTAATATACAAAAACAACGTTAATTAAAACCATATACAACAAAACAAAAATAATGCTTTTAAAACCAAGCAGTGATAAATATGTTTGCACAGAAATTGTTTTTAAATTAAGACCTCTTATTTCAGGCTCAGGCGAAGTTTCTTTGTTCCGATAAACTTTCTTGCTTAAGCTTTGATCAGACACTACTAACATTGAACTCCTCCGATCGTAATGGGAAATTAGAATGCCAGCATTAATGGAACAACATGTACTCTTAAAACCTACAGGTGAACTAATTGTTCCAGAGTGAACACAGGACACACCATGACCATATATCCCAGTAAGTGAAGCCATGCAAGACCTAGGGACACATACAAATGTCACTGTACACACAATTCCTGAATCATCAGTGTCATTAAGATGATGACATTGATATCAATGACATTAAACTGTCTATGAGACAGACTTTTTTTTTTTTTCATGTTACCTCCCCCTTTAAAAAAAAAAATTACTGCCCCCTTTAATTTTAAATTAAAAAAAAAAACAATAACAAAATTACAAAAAAAAAAATATGTATAATATAAAAAAAAATAAGTAAGATTAAAAAAAAAAAAAAAAATTGCAAATATGAAAGGAGGTGAACTTTAACCTGACTCATGACCTAATTTTATGAACCGGAAAAATAAAAAAAGGATTTGAACAAAAAAAGATTAGCAGTGAAGAAATCTAAGCCCATATCATGTAGTGTAGCTACCTCTCTGAATGGAACTGTTTAGAATTCATAAATCTGACAGGTTTTTAATGGAGAGATATACAATTACAAATGTTGAAATTATAGGACAGAGATTAGCCGAGTCTGTGTTTGGTGTACTTAAACAAAAACTGTAACAAGAATCCATTGAAACCACTCCTAGGACACACAGAGATAATGAAAAGATAAAACAATTAGAAAAAATGCATAATCTATTCTGGATAATGAGACTCCTTGTATCTATGAATGAATTTATGAATGAATGTCTGAGACAAACATCTATAAAAAAGCTAACAAGATCCTAGAAATAAAGAATCACCCTTTGTGTCAGGATTTTGTGATTTTACCATCACAAAAGAGATACAAGACACAGATAGCAAAGACAAACAGACACAAACACTCTTTTGTTCCCCTGGCAATTAAATCATTAAATAAGAACAATCTGGTATAAGCTTTGTCACATGTAAATTATGAGTGAGTCTGGTGTGAATGTACACTTTGGTTTCTTATAGTTATAATGTTTTTTGTTTGGTGTAATGCACAAATTGTAAGACAAATTTCCGTACGGACAATAAATATTATTATTATTTCATTAAGTGGTGGTTAAATAAGACAACAAGATTTAGAAGTCAATTTAAACTAAATATATAGATCATAGATCCTGTTACTAGTTTTAATGTTAAAGGACCCATTTTTACCAATTAACAGTAGCTTGCAAACCCTAAAATTTAGATTTAAAATATATGATTTAAATTTAAAGAAAGTTGGAACAGAAGCAAAACAAAATGGATGGCTGTTTGGTAGTCACAGTGTAATCTACGTTTCGAGTTGTCGGAGTTCTGTCTGGTTCTGAGTTCAAACTCAATGGCTGTTATCTGCAGCTCTCCTGTAGGAGGAGGTAATAATCTCCATTTGCGAAGAAACATGTCATTTTATTATCTGGTCAGTGTTTATGCACCCAATACATAAATTTAAATTCATACTAAAATAATTTTTTTTAATACAGAAACGGAAAATAAAATTACTGGGGGTAACACGACTTAATTAAAACAAAGCGATGTTCCCAAGGTAATACAAGCCTAAGTTTCTCTGCATTACAGTTTAGATGAACCAGAGAAAAAAAAAAAGTAGCCATAAATTTCAATGTTTAGCTAAAAACCTATTACCACTTTTTACTAAATTTAAAATATTTTTTTTTCCAGTGAAATTATAACTTAGCAAGTCATAGAAGAGAGCAACTGGTTGCATGCAACTTCAGAACAGGACAAGCTGGAAGTCCCTTACATAGGCCGCACGATACACGTTTGAGACCAAAAGAGAATCTGCTGCCGAGGTCAGACAGAGATGTTGAAAAGAAAATCTAAATCGATCCCCGGTGGACAAGAATTATGTATGTGTAGGCTAGATGTGGCAAAATAGGTATGTCACACCTGGGGGCTGCATTGCAATGGGAAACACTGCATTCCTCATTAATCTTCGGACTCGAAGACAAGCCTTATTATTATTATTCTTTTGCAATAGCTATAATTATCATGAACTAGTTTATTTTTCCAGAACCTTGTTTGTTATATTTACTGAACTATCACGTGAAATCAGTAATCCTTTGAATGTAACGAAGAAATATGAAACTCTTGACTCTTGAATGAGACAATTAAAATATATATGTCAGCCAAAGTAAATCAGATAAGCAGAATACATTTCTACATTTCAGACTTCATGGTCCAGTAACTTTGACAGGTACAGATAACACACTGAGAAAATGTGACAAAATCAACAGAGCAATGAAAAGGTCAAATTAAAAAAAAAATGATTCTGTAACAAGTAAATTAAATTTTTTAAAAATTTATTCCTGCTTTATAAAGGTGATAGTAAAGTAAAAGTTTCCTCTTTCAGACCTTGAGGTATACAGGGCAGATGATGTCAAGGTTATCTGTTTCTGTGACCTACTGTTTAGGAGGGTGTCATGTGGCCAGCACAACGAGCAATTGCCTTAACGTTTCTCCAACTAATGTCAGGTAACCATTAGAGCTTGGTGGATTCAGAGGCGCCCAAAGTTCCCGAAATAAAAAATCCCAGTCTTAACCAGGATTCAAACCCAGGACCCCCAGTTCAGAAGCCAAGCCCTTTACGGCTCAGCCACTGTGCCTCCTTATAAAGCTATAATTTCTCATCTATATATATATATAATTCTTTTTTTTGTTGCCGAACCATGCGGGACACCACGAAAAAATCATGGAAAGATAACTCTTTTATTTCTGTAAGTTGGACTACAGTTACCCCACATAACTTTCGCGGCGACAGAGAGCACAGCTCAGAAAAAAAGAGGGGCCGGGTGGGGGGTGCGGAGAGATAACAAGTAATCTTTCTCTTTAAATAGTTGCATGTTTTTTCTATAGCTTTGTTTTAATTTTGCCCCTTCGTATTGCCCTTCTTTTCCTAACCATGGCCACCACTTCACATATATTTCATGGAGTCAAAAGGTCTTTCAATGTAGTTAAAATTCCTGCATCAGGTAACTGTTTATTTCTATCAGTCGCATATTTCTGGAAAATGCCATAGATGAAACTGTTGCTCTCAAACTTCGGAAGGTGGCTGTAAGCTTTGTTTGCGAACATTGGGATTACTATGGCGATGCCCTGTCCATTGTTCTTACTCTCGGAAGCACAGTTATACACTCTGCTCGATAATATGCAGCCTACATGAATACTTCCAGCATTTATGGTGGCGAGCAGTTGTTTGCCCAAACCCACCCCATTTGGACAACTGTCTCTTTCAGGAAGTGTTAACCCATCACTAAATAACCCCATATGCTACGCCACTGGTCGACTAGTTCTATTAATTTCTTGTAATGCTTCATTATTGCAAGGAGTCTTTCCAGTGAGCTATGCACAATCAAGTTCTTGTATTAACAGTCCAGCAAATGATTTCTACATCAGACGGTTCTCAAAATGTTCCTGTACATGTATTTTTTAAAATTTAACTCTTTAATTTCCAAATCAAGTTAAAAATGTATGTCAGAGAAATCATGATGCAGAGGTTAATCTTAATTAGGACATTATGTTTAAGACTGGGGCCTGCACAATCTGTTTCGCATTGAGCCCTGCAATTGTTAGGGCCAGCCCTGTTAGGGGGATTTTTAAAATGTGGCCTTTTATTGCCTTTTTATAATAAATTAAAAAACAAAAAAAGAGTGTTCTGGCCATAATAAACAAAAAAATAAAGCCTGTGAACAAATCAACGGGCATAGCAGATGTGTACTGTTTGATTATGGAGGACGTAATCATCTTTTGAAGTAACCTCTGTATTATATTTATATAAGACAGGGGTTCTCAACCTGTGGGTCGCCACCCCTTTGGGGGTCGATTGACAATTTGACAGGGGTCGCCTAAGACCATCGAAAATATGGATTTTTTTTGTCTATTCTTCTTTTGCTGTGTGTGTGGGGAGGGGGGGGGGGGGTCGCGGCCAAGTGGGGGATTCTAAAAAGGGGTCGCCGAGCTTAAAAGGTTAAGAACCGCTGATATAAGATAAGATTTATATATTATATAGCTATAGTAGTATAGATAGGTATTATATAATAAGATCTTCAGACTTTTTTCAAGATATAGATCTAGTATTAAGAAAATTATTATAACACTATTTTAATTTATATTTATGGTTATCTAATTAAATCAATAAATATTAATATAGTTTATATAGATCTACTATTAAAATTAAAAAAAAAATATATACTTATAGACCAGATCTAGATACTTATAGCCATAGACATAGACTGATAGAGTATCATAGAGTATGATAGAGTGATAGACTTGTCACTTGATAGACTCATACTCATAATAGTCATAGACTAGCTAGACATCATAGTATTCATTAGTGATGGGCAAAAGTTAACTAAAAAGTTGCTAACTTTTAGTTTAACTAAAAAAAAATAGTTAAGGCCAAAGTTTAATTAAAAAAAAAAGTTTAGTTAAAATCATAGTTTAATTATTTTTTTTTAGTTACAAACTAAAAAGTTTAATTACAAATTTTACAAACTTTTTTAACATACACACCAATAAATATTTAGATCTATGTAATTTTGAGAATATATTTAATGGATAATAGAGAGGAGAATAAACTAGAGGGTGCACATGTCACTAGAAAGCCTTTTGACCTTTACCCTATAATGGCCGCTATTCCCGCCTTTAAAAAAAACCACACGTGTTCATTATATTTCTAGCAAGTTTCACTGCTTGATAAATCCTTGCTTCTATAGATCTACATTTTGCTGCTTTTTATTAAACACCAATGTGTTCCTGTATAGCTGCAGGCAAAGAATTTTGCTTTACTATAGATCTAAAAGAAATGTCGACTCTTTATTTAAAAACTTTTTACTAGATCTAGAGTTAGAGTCTAGTGACGTCTAAGTCTATTAGTATTAGAATCTAGTATTAGTCTATTAACTCTATTAGGCCTACTACTGAATACTACTATTAGATTATTAGATCAATAGTCATAATAGTCTATATTTAATTATTTTAGTCTCTTAGTCTTAAGTAGAGTCTTAGTAGTCTTAGATCTAGATGTAAATTTAAAATTATAAGTCAATAATTATATTATAATATAGGCTACTAAATAGATCTATTAATTGAAATCTATATTAAATATTACTTTGTCTTTACTTTATTAGACTAGATCTATTAGTTTAGACATTCTACTATAACTATGTAACTATTCTAGAATTAGAGTCTATATTAGATCTAGATATATCTAGATTACTTATTATACTAAGATCTAAGATGCATAGATTATAGATCTATAATACTAATAATAGTCGTCACTATACTAGATCTAATACTAAATTAACTAAATCTAGACTAGATTCTAGATCTACATCTATGATCTACTTTTATTATAATTATAGTTAATTATACTTATAATTATATCTACTATCTAGATCTATTAGATCTAGTATTATCTACTAGAGTATATAGATCTAAATGCCCATACCTAGTTATAGCCTAATTATAATAATCTAAAATCTCTAGATCTAGAGTTACTATCTACTAGACTAGATTATATCTAGATTTTAGATCTAGTAGTAGTAGTAACTAGTATTTTTTAGATTAAAATATATTAATTATTTGATCTAGGACTAGTTACTCTAGTAGCTAGATCTGATTCTAGATCCATATTATATTTCTGATCATTTCGTTTGTAGAAGATATTTGATCCAGAATATTCTAGAATCTAGAGTTAGTTAGAGAGTCAACATGCAGTTTTATCATTACTTCTAAAAGGTAACTTATAATACTTATATTAGAACTTCGACAATTACTTAATCTAATTTCTTTCTATAATAGTATAATAGTAGGCCTATCATTCTAGTGATTCTATTAAGATCTACATCTATCCCATAAAGACATTTAAATCTTTTTTCATATGCACAAATGTTTATTATATTTTGCTAAAGAGATTGGTTGTGCTTTATACTTTATATTTTTCATGTTTGGCTGTTTTGTCCTTAAAAAAGGTCAAAATAGTTAGTAATAGTTTAACTAAAGTTTTTTAGTTTAGTTTAACTAATTTTTTCAATTTGTGGTTAACTAAAAGTTTAATTACTTTTTTTTAGTTCAAACTTAGTTTTAGTTAAACTAAAAAAATTTAGTTTAGTTCCCATCACTAGTATTCATAGTACTACTAGTAGTCACATACTTGGTAACTTGACATAGTGACACTCACTGTTGACAGTCAATAGTGATAGTCGACATACACATACAACTATTATACTTATACCCAAAAACACATAGATCTAGCTTCTAGCGATAATCATAAATAATGTCATAATCATAATGATAAGTGACAATAAGTCATAATGAAATGATATATAATAATATTATACCGTAAAGTAACTGGCGTAACTAACCTCTTGTTCCAGGTCCAGGATGACTGACTGACTGGTGACTCTACTCTACTCTTCTCCTATTCTTAATTCTACATGATATTTACACTACAACAGAACAAGTGGTAGAACATGTTATACAATAATAATACTGTACTATAGATCTAGAGGTCTAATAATAATATAATCTAGTTCAAGATCTGTAAATTACAAATAATCTAAAAAGAGTGCACCAGAGCAGAAGCCCAAAACAAAACGGATGTTGTTTTCTATGAGACAAAGAATACGGAAAATCCCGATAACGATATTCTAGACCAGGGGTCGGCAACTTTCGACTCACGAGTCACATGCGGCTCTTTGGAGGTTAAGCTGCGGCTCTTTAGTTCCATGCGCAAATAATATTTATTTTATCGGAAAAAAAAAACATCAACAACACAAAAATCGTTCTGATTCGATTAAAGAGTATTAGGCACCGATTCTATATCTCAGCCACTTGTACTCGCTTTTCAGCGCACCCCGCCTCCAAGTCAACATAATTGTAGGTGGAAGATATTCAACTTTCTTCTCCCTTATCACGTGATTGGCCTATATATGAGTCTTACGAAATAAAAGACACGGCACAATTTGACCTTTTTGTCACATATTTGTCTTCCCAAGGTCGAAAAGAAGAACTTCTAGCATTGCTACTGCTCTCATAACAAACTAGATGAGAAGATACCGATAATGTCGTGCGAAAATACATTGAAGACAATATAATCAATATAAAAAAAAATCTTTTCAATCAAATTCTTACGTTTCACTGCATAATACAGCGAGAAGCGCTTTGTGTCCCAATATTTCCGGCCGAAATAGTCGAGGTCATGAATTTGCTAATCAAGATTTTTAACAGCATCTAGTCAAAAGCACTCTTCCATCGTCAGTTTAAAGAATTCGGTATTCCGACCTCCTTCCTTACTATAAAGTGCGATAGGTTTCCAAGGTTAAAGTATTGAAACATTTTGCTTTGTGCTTGAATAAATACATTCCTAAGTGAAAAGGGCATGCATATTTAGGCCTATCACTCTGAATTAGAGAACAACAAATTGTTGCAAGCATTTTACTTGGTGAATATAACAATGAAATTAAATTAGCTGAATCTAAAACTGCAAGTATGGTATTGGCCGGGACGATTTTGACACCCAGTCCGCCCTTGATCTAGATATATAGATTCTAGATCTAGAACTGCTAGACTTTATGTATCTAGGTCTAGATCTATTCTTGAGTACTCAAGATAAATGTGTCCTCTTTGTTTGTGTTGAGGTCTGAGTAGCAGTGAGAAGTTTTAGAGATCGAGATCCCCGAATTTAACTTTAAGATTAAGATCAATATAGATCTAACTTCACGTGGAAGGTCCCTGGCTTTTCAGGACAACTGCATAATATATATCCGAGCGGAAGATGACGTAGGCCCACACTGTCTCTCTCTACTTTTAGTAAATCTTTGAAAGAATGTTAAATTTAAAAATTCAATGGAACATTTTTAGCCCCCCCCCTCCCCCAAAGAATCCTCATTAAGCGAATGTATAGATCTACTACACTTTAAAATATTTATATGATAGTTCTTCAGATGTGCACAATTTTCATGAACATTAATTTACTATGGCCTCCTCCAGTAACGAAGCGACTATGGATCATCTCACGGATAATGAGAAGAATTCCCGGGCATTACCTGTGGTATGAACGATGTCGCCCATACATCAGTTCACATTCTTATCGCAGCTGATGTATCAAATGGAACGGCAGTGTCGATATAGCTTGGGGTCAACGGCGTCGCAGGTTCTGCAGGGTGTAGGACTGTGTGCTGGAAAACTGTCTCAGGGTCGCCAGCTCCTGATTTTCCCTCAGGGTTGACTCCCGAAGTCTTTCCCATGATTGGGTATAGCTGAAAGGCAACATAGGCTCGAATTCAGAGTTTTCTTTTTTCCTAGGTGAGTAGCCAGCCATGGCTAACGAGCTCCTCCTGCCCGAAGCTTACTGGTTTAGGCGCCAGTTACTCGCTTTTTCCACTTCTCCTGTTCCGTGGACTCAATATCTGAGAACATAAATTTATTAAACTCTTATCTTATCCTTTATAATATAGACGTTACTTCAAACTTCAAACAAGAAGATGATTAGCTCTTGAATCAATAATCCCTTACATTCGGAAATTCCCGTACATGATTACCCTTTCAAAACCGAGGTTAGAGCTATAAATAGATATAGACATAGTTTAAAAAAACAAAACAAAACAACTTTGCAAATATTTGAGCTATAGGTATAAATTTTGTATCCTTGGTCACAGAGTCACGAGCTCCATCAGAAAAAAAAATACAAATAGACGTAATCATCTTATTTTTCGATGTAACATATGTAGGCTATTTTATAAGATAAGAAGATACTATTCTATAGAATTTCGTTAAAAACAATGAGGAATGCAGTATTTCCAGCTATGACCTATATATTTTGCCACATCCAGGGCAAGCATAACTATTGTCCGCCGGTGGTCGATTAAGATTTTCTTTTCGCCGTCTACGTCTGTCCTCGGCAGCGGATTTATGTTAAATGTAAAAAAGGTTGAAAGATGTATTTTTACCTACGTTAAGGCCCTCAAAACTCTACAAGATCTACGGGGCTCGCAAAGACCATCCTTCAGAGAACAGTACCAGGAAAAAGAAGAAGAAGAGGCAGACAGAGAAAGCGATGGGAAGACAACATAAAAGAATGGACGGGCCTACCATTGAAAGAGGTTTGAAACAAGGCAAAAGTCAGCCCAACTTCGGCCACCTGACGACATGAACATCTTAACATCTAGCTCTGGAGCAAGAACACATTCTCCAATGAGCCTCAACTCAGATGTTTAGTAAACATAGACGTAGTCAGGATTTCTTTTCTTCCCCCACCCCTTGCATGCCAGGGGATCTGGGGGAGCGCTATGAGCGCCGCCAACCACAATTTCTAATTTAAAAAAAAAACAAAAACATTTTTTTTGAGGTATCTACAGTGCATTATCCTGCTCTCAAAACTTTTGGTTCAAAACAAAACTGCACTTTATTAACGAGCTCAGCGACTTGTAGAACTGTGTAACCCCTTATGAGATTTGGTGACTCTAGTTTGCTTTAGATATTATATGGAAAAGGGACGTTTTATCGACAAAACCATCTGTCGTAAGTGGGGGGGGGGGGTGAAAAATCTGCGTAAGTTTTTATTTAACAAAGTCAAAACCCCCTTTAGCTACGCTCATAGAATTTGGTGACTGTAGTTTAGAATAATATTTAAAGTTTGTTTTTTTTTAAACCTCAAAGCCATCTGTAGGGGGGAGGCGTTAACTCAAAACCATTTGGAGGGAGTTTTAAACTTCAAGCCCTCCCCCCCAAAAAAAGGGGGGGGCTAAACTCTTGGCTACCCTCATATAATTGTGTGTGTGTAGTTTGTGTGTGTAGTTTGCTTTAATTTCATATTGAAGAGGTGGTTTTTAGCTTCAAACCCGGCGGAAGTTGTTTTTTTTAACCCCTTCCTCTCCCACCCTAGCTACGCCACTGCCCATAGTCCATGGTTAGAAAGACATGCAGATTAGACAGTAGCGGGCGAAATCGTAACAAATTAACACAATTTTAAACTGCTAGACTAGATACCAACAATATTAATAATAACAGTTAATAAACAGAGACTTTGTGTTGATATAAGTACACATTGAAGATTATCATTTTTATTAAGTCACATCCTTTTAAGTTCTTTCTCACAAAAACATTCACAACAAACAATGACGCAATATGAACATAATATCCCAGGAACCCCCCGATCTACTTCATAATTTAACTAAATCATTTTTTAGATCTGCACGTAGGCTACCAGTTAAACCGTAAGAAGCTAGATTTAGATCAGACGTCTGTTAAATAACACTTGGCTTTAAGCGAACAGGCTTAACAAGTCTACTTAATGTCTCTGTGGCATTTTACGTCTCGAGCGAGGATCTTTTCCCCTTTGCAACTTCTTGTGTGGACTAAAGAGGCCAATCCTTGATACACAGCTGCGATCGCAGGTTGGCTGGGCATATATAATCACCAGGCGCCGTTGCATCTTCACCCTTCTTTCTACAGATTGTACGGTAGAGATAAAGATCTAGAACTGTAACTATAGAGCTGGGTTATAGAAACAAAACGGTAACACATCATTATTTTTTCAACAGCGATGATCTATGTAAAGGTAGTATCCATAACAACTAATTACTGTAACATATGTTCTCCCACTAGTATTTATATATAAATTTTGTGTCTTTTTGTATACATGTTAATTAAATTGATTAAAATAAATTAAGTTAAAAATTACATCAGTGTCACATTATCACCTTCTCCCTGTTTTTTTCCCTGTTTATTTTCTGTAATTATATAAACAAGTCAGATGAAATTTTTATTTTGCTTTAATAAAGAAGCTAAAAGTAAATAAGCTAGTTAAAAAAAAGGAAAACAAATTTAGAAGGAATCTCTAAAATTATTATTTTATTTTCAAATACGAAAGTAACACAAATAATCACACAATACAGAGTCGGTAACACGTCGCATAACGCATGGCATCAACAATTATTCTTTTTTTAGTTCCGCAGCCACAAAAATTCACAGTTATAAATAAAGTTCACATCTCTAGTCCAGCACGAAATCAGTTTGACAAATTGATATTTTTAATACATTTTATTCTTGATAATAACAGCAAATGTATATGTCTCATTGTAATAACTCTAACAAACAATAGCTCGACATTACAGACCATTAAAATAGTGTTTAAACTTTGTGACAATATTCAACATGCATGTATAGAACCATTGAAGCATTAAAGAAAAGTATAATAGAGTATACTATTTGTGTGCAATGGATAAAATGTTATTGACGACCAATAAATAGTAAACAATTTAAAACATAAAATACCTTGTATTTATAAAATAATAGTACTACATAATCGGCATATCAAATTGGTCAAGCCAACAGATTAATTCAGAAAATTCTTAAAGAATATAGGTAATGCAAGAGTTATTCCTTTCAGGGCTGGGGAGGGGGGGGGGGAGTGGGGAAGAGGGAGGGGGATTTAATGATGAAAAAAAAAGAGGTAGTGTATAAGTTGTCCAAGGGTCTTGAGCTCAAAGACTGGGATGCTTAACTTATGGATGTTTAGGACGCTTCATCTAACTATGTTTTAACAACATGAGTTGTTTAAATAAAGGGACTGATCATTGTGCTGGTCACGTGGGACCCCAGTTAACCGTCTTCTATTGAATCTTATGGGATGATTAGATTATAAATAAATAAATAAAAATTTGTTTTACAGGATAGCATAAGAAATAACTATTAACAATTGGGGCAAATAGTTTGCACGATAGCCTACAAGATATACGCTAATAGCCAATTATATATATATATATATATATATATATAAATATATATATATATATATATATATATATATATATATACTATAAAGCAGAAAGTTAGGCGTATGTATGTATGAATGTATGTCCCACATAGAAGTAAAAACATATGACCAATCTTCATAAAACTTGGCATAAATGTTCCTTGTGTACTAGTTGGAATCGTAACGAACTTAAGACCCTCAAACAAAAAAAAATGTTCCCAACTCTATGAAAGTATTAGCATTTCATGGATCTTGGCCATGTTTAGGCCTACATGAGAGAAGATCGAAAGGATCTAGATCTAGATTTTATTTTAGAACTACACTATATATTGGAGGTGCGGTGGCTGAGCGGTAAAGCGCTTGGCTTCCAAACCGTGGACCGGGGTTCGAATCCTGGTGAAGACTGGGATTTTTAATTTCGGGATCATCGGGCGCCTCTGAGTTCACCCAGCTCTAATGGGTACCTGACATTAGTTAGGGAAAAGTAAAGGCGGTTGGGTCGTTGTGCTGGCCACATGACACCCTTGTTAACCGTAGGCCACAGAAACAGATGACCTTTACATCATCTGCCCTATAGATCACAAGGTCTGAAAGGGGAACTTTACCTTACTTTTTACACTATATATATATATATATTAATAATTAATAATTTAAAAAATTAATAAAACTATACTACAAATCAAGCACAATATAAACAGAGACTCATAGATATCACTGATTTTTAGATATCTCTAGATCTAAGTCTATTTAGAAAATAAAGAAAAATACAACTAAGTGTTTTAAAATAAAATCAACTTGAACTTAAGCTATACAGGCCTAAATACGCAAGAGATTTAACGTTAGCATTGTTGATTTAATAAACTTTGATCACAAGCTACGCATGATTTTCTGTGTAAAGCTTTGACCAAATTCTTACTACATTCATTAATAATGTAAAGTACTTAGAGGTAGGAGACGCACCAAATAAGACAGATATTAAACGCGCCACTAAATGTGACGTGACTAAAATACATGCATGGGTAGAAGAGGAATATAACAGAAACTGTCCAGAACTTCTGCTAAAACCATCTAGAAAAGAAGACCCTGACGATTTTATTATACAACCTACAGACATCTTCTTTGTTGTCGTAATATCCATCTTATAGAGTATTTTTGTTTTATATTTTAAACTTCGTCTTAAAGAACATTGATCTAGAACAGCGGTTCTCAACCTTTTAAGTTCGGCGACCCCTTTTTACAAACCCCCACTATGCCGCGACCCCCCCCCCCCCCTCCCCCACCCACACACAGCAATAGAAGAGTAGACAATAACAATCCATATTTTCGATGGTCTTAGGCGACCCCTGGCAAATGGTCAATCGGCCCCCAGGGGTCGTGAGCCACAGGTTGAGAACCCCTGATCTAGAAATATCTGACATCATTGATAACTATGAGTCTCTTTTTATATTGTGCTTGATTTGTATTATAAACTTGAATACAAAGTCAGCTATCAGTAATAGGCCTTAACAGTGATACGCAAACACAATAAACTTTTTATAACTTTTGTTGATTTTATTTCTTTCACCTTCTTAAATATAACAGAGCTTCCAAAAGAAGAATTGGCGACTAACATTTTTCTTCTATCATTGGCCATCCCTGTTTAAAAAATTACTTATCAATATTTTGTTTGAAAGTTGTTTTATTACTGAAATTATAAATTTCAGTTGAAATGTTATGACACAAATGGTTTAAGAAAAAATCAATATAAATTCAAAATAAAATTTGTCCAAGCTTCTAGACGTTTGAAATAGCCTAATAAGGTAGGTTAATAATGAAATTAGCCTGTATGAAATCTAATTACTCACAAAGACTTTCCTTCAGGGAACACTAAAAGGAAGAAGAAGAAGATGAATCTTATCTATTTAATACAGACGTTACTTCAAAAAAGAAGATGATTACGTCCTACGCGTCATGCATTTAGTCATGCATATTAACCAATGACTTAAATTCTGCCAAGTCACTAGTTTTCCTGGCTGGCTCAGGCAACCCATTCTAAGTTCTAATAGCACTAGGGAAGAAGGAGTATTTGTACAATTTTGTCCTAGCATATGGGACGAGGAATGTGAATGAAGTCAGAGAAAACGTTGGAAACTAGACAGTGTAACTTGTAAAGTCATACGAATTCTAGTCTAGATTTAGATCTAGACTTAGTTCTATATCTAGGCTATCTACATCTAGAGTAGATCTAGACTTAATCTTAGTTATAGATCTAAATTTACTTCTAGAATCAAGATCTAGTTCTAGATCTATAACTAGTTCTAGATCTAGATAGATCTAGATAATAGATCTAGATCAAGTTTGACGATGTAAACTTTTACCGGGAAAGGTCTTGGTCTTGTCCAAGTCTGTCAAGTCATTTCTAGCTAGCTAGCTCACTACCTAAATAAAGTAGGTCAATTTGTTTTTTTTTTTGTGTTGCCAATTTATCTAATTTTGTTAGAAGAATAAATCTTTTTTAGTTTCTCTTTATTACATGTAAGATGTTATTAATTTTGAATGTATGGATAAGGTTAATAATTATTAATCATCTTTAAAAAATGTAAGTGTACGCTAAATAAATATATGGAGATACTGTGGCTGAGGGGTAAAGCACTTGGAACCGGATCTCCCGTGTTCGAATCCGGATGAAGACTCTAGGTGGACCACTTCAGAGGTCAGAGATTTTGAGTTATTTTGATGTCATAACTGAAATGACTTGAATCTATAATCTTGTTATAAAGATGATTCTTAGTTACCATCGACGTTACTCAGCTTGTCTTCTATTAGTTTGCTGGATCCTTGCTGACAGTCAGTAACTTCAGCTAGAAAAAGAAATGTATTTTATGTAAGAAAGATAATATTCTACGTAAAGAAAAACAATATCTAACGACATCAAAATTTATTATGTAATTTAATGTTAGAATTCAGTGACACTTTAATCCTTAACCCTTAAAGTGCTGAGCTGTTTTACAATGAGTGCATACCAAAAGGAATTACAATTCTGATGTTTAGAGGCTAATATACCACACGCATTTTAAGGGTTAAAGTGGCATATCATCGTCGAGTCACATCATCTTCAAGTCCAATCACTTCTAGTCCAATTTTCTCCGAGTCCAATCCCCTTCAAGTCCAATCATCGTCAAAGTCCAATCATCTTCGAGTTAAATCACCGAGACAATCCTCGAACCAAATTGCAGGTTCTTTTCTGTTTGTTTATGAATAATTAGCAGATATTTCGAGAGACTCATAGCACCAAGGCGAACCACCTTGATTAAAGGTACTCGGCTTTGGTCAAGCATGGAGAGGGATGGGCGAAGCCATGCAAGTATCTAGCCCTCGTTACACCAAATAAGATAATGGCTAGGTGCCCCAATGGTCCAGCAGACTAAGGGATAGGTAAAGGTAGATAAAAATGACTCTAAAAAACATATTTTTAATTCAGAACGAAAATAGCTTTACCAAAATAGCCTTGCCAAAACAGCTAACAACAACACAGCCGGGAATTGGTTTAAGAAAAAGAAACCTTGAATACTCGAGTGGAAAAAAACAAAAGTAGACTTTTCCAAAAAAAAAAAAAGTATATACATTAACTGTCAAATTTCTTGGAAAATCGTATGAGCCGTTTTTTTGTGAACCGTATCCACAGTCCCCCATGAATTTGTAAGCTGAATAGAGGATTTGTAAAACATACACGTCAAGTAGGCAAGACAAAAAGTTCCCAAGTAAAAATTTGATGAGAAAAAATTTAAGAAACAAACCTGAGACATTGATTTCTTGGTCATTTCTTGGTGTGTCATCTGAGTCACCATGACCTTTCTTTTTAAAACTAAAACATAACAGAAAGTGTAATCAATAAATAATGTTTGGTAGATTTACTTTTCAGCAGGCATTTCCAATTAATTATTTTATTTAACGTTTTGTTTATATAAGGTACGTAAACACATTATTATTTTTGTATTTAACTTTACATGTAAATATAAATATTAAAGTATTTAAAAAAAAGACAATACCTCCAACATGAAACTCCAAATATAATAAAATAGTTAAAAAAATAATTGTAAAATATTTGATTCATTTCTGGTATCACACACAGTGACAACGTCATCTGATTGATTGTTTTGAAGCTGGAAGTCAGCATATACTGAATAGGCCAGCGGGATTATTTATTGAAATTTGTATTATATAGACATCTAGAACACTAGACCTAAAGTTCTGATTTACATTTGTTAAGATCTAGTCTAGATCTGCTTCTAGACTTAGAATGTAGATGTAATGTAAATTAGATTTACGTAAAAAATACAAGCAACACTTATAAACTTCAATAAAATTGAAGCAACTTTAAATTTACTGTCATCGCATTTTTATCCTGTAGCTTGTCTTGACCAGTTGGGACAGGGGGAAGGGACAGAAAGGGTATCTATGTAAATGTTATCGTGATTGCTTTTGAAATGCATTTTAAATAAAAAAAAACATAAGAAGTTTGTACGACATGAATTCGAACATGGGGGCACAAGACTCCCCATGCTAATACACTAACCACTGTGCTTGGGAAGTGCTTATGAAAATATAAGGATTGAAAGCTATCTATAGTTACTTTTAAACCCTAAAGCCACCCCATACTTTTCTACACCAAGAACAAAGGGGACTAAATCAGCTTATAACACCACATCTGTCAAGTGCAATTTCTTTCCTTTTCGCTCTTCCAAACATAATAATGAGTTACCAAAAATTGATTGACTGAAATTTTTTAAAAAATGATTCTTGCGTAGTAAGGTACAATATAATTGTGCAAAAATTAATTTTCAGCTTGATCCGAGATTGGGTGTGGGAGAAAAACATGTACCAAATTTTTTATAAGACAGACAAACGGACGGAGTGAGTTAATATAATCTTTGTAAAAATATAACTATGGAACGAAAGTTTATTATTTTCTCAAAGATATTTCATAGACTATGAAAATTCTTGGAAAGTCGTTAGAGCCGTTTTCGATAACGTATCTACCCTTTTTGTTTTTTTTTGGCTTTCTTTTTTTTTTCCAAAAAAAGACTTTGCAGGCTTAGAAGAAAAAAGTAAACAAAAGACCTCAACATGCTAAATACCCTTCTATTCCACAGTATTGTGGCTAAAATACTGACCTCATTTTCTCAAGACGTTCTATCATTTTTTTTAGCTCTACGTCTTTCTCTGTGGAATGGTAACAGATTTAATTTTTAACAAGTTGAAGTTTAAAATCTCTTACATAATGTCATTGTTGGTTATTTTTCTTTGAAGTAAAATCTACATCATCAGTACGATATAGTTTAAACTTATTTCTTTCTTTCTTACATTCTGAGATTGGAAAACTGTTATTCATTCTTTAAGGAAAATATCTAATCTATCTATCTATCTATCTATCTGTCTGTCTGTCTATCTATCTATCTATCTATCTATCTATCTATCTATCTATCTATCTATCTATCTATCTATCTATCTATCTATCTATCTATCTATCTGTCTATCTGACAGTCTATCTTCCTTCCTATCTATCTATCTATCTATCTATCTATCTATCTATCTATCTATCTATCTATCTATCTATCTATCTATCTATCTATCTATCTATCTATCTATCTATCTATCTATCTATCTATCTATCTATCTATCTATCTATCTATCTATCTATCTATCTATCTATCTATCTATCTATCTATCTATCTATCTATCTATCTATCTATCTATCTATCTATCTATCTATCTATCTATCTATCTATCTATCTATCTATCTATCTATCTATCTATCTATCTATCTATCTATCTATCTATCTATCTATCTATCTATCTATCTATCTATCTATCTATCTATCTATCTATCTATCTATCTATCTATCTATCTATCTATCTATCTATCTATCTATCTATCTATCTATCTATCTATCTATCTATCTATCTATCTATCTATCTATCTATCTATCTATCTATCTATCTATCTATCTATCTATCTATCTATCTATCTATAGATAGATAAGATAATTTTTATTCATCCAATCTAATGGAATTTCAGTTTGACTACATATATATATATATATAAGCATAAAAAAGATCACACACATTTCGTATTTTTTATACGAATTTTAATTGTGCATTGCCTCAACTCTGCGTCCTTTAAAATGTTGTATACATAAAAAACAATCCTAATAGCATTATTACGATACATCTAGTCTTTTTATGAGAGAGAGAAAGAAAGAGAGAGAGAGAGAGAGAGAGAGAGAATGAGAGAGAGAGAGAGAGAAAGAGCAATGAATGGTTTCGTGTAACACTTTTTTAAAAAAGTATCCTAATGGTATAAAAAAAAAAGATAAATTTAAATCTATTGTCATTTCACTACAGAGTTTGAATAAATGATTACTATTAATAAAACTAAAGTGATATTTCTTTGTATTTAGAGAGAACAAAATACCAATATAAATGTAGAAAGGGGAACGGGAATGTGGCATTCAATAGGGGGCCATCGGAAAATGTTTTTTACAAGGCCTGCAAGTGATGATATGAAGAAATGTCGTGTTTAATACCGTGCATAAGATTAAAACGGATTTCGCGGAGTCAAGTTTGGGTAAGGATACTGACAATAAGTGAAAATTAAGAGTCTTTATTAGAAATCCATTCGTCTTTGTATTTTACTCATTCTTTACTACGTACAGAATCACTTTACCTTGCGTGTAGCGAAGTCATTTCCTACACAGATCACGTTCAATAGCAAGAATTACCAAATGTTTAAATCTATCTACGAGAATTGTTGACCTCAAAATCAGTATTTCTTTATTAGTTTGAGGCGTAAGAAGCTTCTTTCACCAAATTCCACAATTATGGGTATTGCATAATGCCGTTTTTTTTTTTCATCGCGCCTAGGATTGGCGTGGAAGTCATCTGTCAAAATTGAGAAAAGACTAAATGTGGCTCAACAGAGATGGCTGAGACAGATTTTGGGAGTCAGTTACACAGACCGGATCTCAAACAAGGAAATCCTATGCCGAACTGGAAGTCGAACACTTAGTGAGGTTGTGACTGAGCGTCGCATGAGGTTTGCGGGACATGTTCTACGTCAAAATGAATTACGCACACCAAGAGTTGCGATAACATGGAAGCCAAAACGAGGAAAGCGCAAACAGGGACGTCCTCGTATTACCTGGCGACACACCTTCATGGAGGACCTCAGAACAGTGGACACCAGGTGGGAGGAGGCTTCAGAAATTGCCAGTGACAGATCATTATGGAGACAGCTTGCCGCCCAATGCGCCGAACGGCGCGGGAGGACCTAAGTCTAAGTCTAAGTCTAAGTAAGGATTGGCGTTTTCCATAGTGAATGACATCCCAAAATGATAATTTTCATCTTTATATTTCACGAGATTTGTATGAGTTTTTAAAAGGTTTAAATAATTTCCGGAGATTTTCAGTTTTTTTGTGTGTATATTTTGCGATTTCAGGAGATTTCTGGAGCCCTTGGTAAATTAGGAGTCCGAAGAGAATCAGTTATAACTTATAAAATAGTTTAATTTATAATTTACACCTACAACTAGCGCGGGTCCTATGAATGTGCGGGGCTCACAGCAGTCGCATAAGAAGCAGGGACCTAAGGCCGGCCCTGCAAAATAGCGGCGTACGCTACGCTGTGGGGTCGACTATTATCATATAACTTTCAAATGCATTTTTTTTTCAAAACGCATCAAATCGAATATGTCTTTAAAATGATTAAAGCTATGACATAGTGCCTATAGGAAGTCAGAAAGTTCTAATCAATGGTGGCTGGACTGTGCTTTGATTATAACATGAATTTAATTTTTAAACTCGTGTAGCCGTTACGCTTTTTATATCGGGTTATGAAATTTTAGCACACATACAAAATTTATGTAAACAGCTGGAGACCAACCTGGCAAATCTGTTCTTCTTTTGTCTTGCACTTCTTTTGTTCTTACGAGGTCATATTTAGGCATAAGTTGTCTTTAAAGAAAACAATATATTTAAAAATATTTTGGATAGATAAACAATTTCTACAAATGCTCCTTCTTCCCTAGTGCTATAAGAGCATGGAATGGGCTGCCTGAGCTAGCCAGGAAAACCAGTGACTTGGCAGAATTTAGGTCAATGGTTAATATGAATGACGACGCATGACGCGTAGGACGTAATCATCTTATTTTTTGAAGTAACGTCTGTATTATATAAGATAAGATAAGTTGATATTTACAATAAAATTTTATTGTATTTGTATCTCTGTCTAATAAACGTAAACATGACATTTTGTTTTTACTCTTTATCTGTACATTTAAATTGGGTATATCCAATCAATCAATATAACCATTCTATTTAAATATTCATATTTGTACAAGCTATTTAAATAGAATGGTTATATTTAAATATTCATATTTATACAAGCTGGTTCCGCAAGGTTGTCATTGCCGGAAGTGGTAATTGATGTAAGCACTCCACTAACTATAAAATGCTTCCTATTGGCATGCGTCTCAAATAGCCTCTGACAACCAGTCCAACTCATAGCCTTCACGTGTGGCTCAGATATTGAGTCCGGCGGAACTGTTCTCACTAACAGGAGAAGGGGCAAAGGCGAGTAACTGGCGCCTTAACCAGTAAGCTTCAGGCAGGTAGGGGCTCGTTAGCCATGGCTGGCTACCCACCTAAGAGAAGGAAAACTCTGAATTCAAACCTTTGTTGCCTTGCAGCTTTACCCAATCATGGGAAAGGCTTCGGGAGTCAACCCTGAGGAAAAATCAGGAGCTGGCGACCCCAAGGCAGTTTGCAGCACCCAGTGCTACACTTTGGCAGAACCTGCGACGCCGCTGACCCCAAACTGTATCGGTACTGCCGTTCCTTTGCATACATAATAGCTGCGTGGAGTGGGGGGAACTGATGTGTGGGCGACAACGTTCCGACCACAGCTAATGCCCAGGCATTCATCTCATTTCCATGAGATGATCCATAGTCGCTTCGCGACTCAAGGAGGCCATATTTGTACAAGCTAGCAATATTTCATTTTCAATTAGTACTCCTCGATCACTGTTGGACTAAACATAAGACCACAAACTTAATCTATAATGAAATTAATCGTTCTAGACTTGTGCTGTATTTCTCGACAATAATCAAAACAAAAGCTCAGCACAACACTGCTTCTAGCTAATATTCATATCTACCTGTGTCACAGTATTTGTTATTTTAACACTGACCTTAAACTGCCTGATAATTTCATGAGCTTTTTCTCCATATTCTTGACTTGTGCAACAGAAGCAACTTTGAAAATGAAAAGATGAAAATCCCATACCAAGCTATATCATTGGTTGTTTTTTCTTAGAACTATCATACACATTAATGGGATTAGCAAATAACATTTTAAGCACAATATTTTTCTGTTTGTTTACATTCAGATTTTTAGCGGATCCCGTAAGGGGAAAAGCCGCTTTTAGGTTTGAGCAAAATGTCCGTCTGTTCGTCTGTCCCACTCAGTTCTCGAAATCTAAAAAAAAAAAAAAAAAAAAAAAATACTATTTCACCATGCGATGCGGCTTGAAAAGTTTAGGTGCAACGGCTACTTTTGTTAGTTTTTTTTAAAGCAAACCGTTTAATTTATAAAGTTAATTATGCAAGCGATTTTTTCATAAAAATACACCAATGCTAAAACAATTCATAAATGTAAGGGAGCTAATGTTACAATATATTAACTAAAAAAGACAACTCATTGTGTATTATCAATATCACCAAGTGAATAAAATGTACAAGAAATGTTTACAACAAATATAAATATTAGTTAAAGGTGTTTTTTTCTGGTCAACTAGCTTCGAAAACTAAAAGAAAACATTTATGTTTGTTTATAAAGGCTAAGAATGCACTTTGTATGTAAATATCACCTACATTTTATAAACTGGACTTTTTATGCAGTGACTTTCGTGCAGTAGCGTGACAAGCAGCCGTATAGCGCGGTACTAATCAGTTCCCTCAAAATTTTTTAAACAATCAGATTTTTTTTTTTTTTTTGTTTAGTACCCCACCAGAATTAAAGACGCTTGACTTTTGTGCGTTTTGTCTGTCGGTCGGTCAGTCCGTCACGTCTAGATAAAAACAACTCTTAAAAAATTATAAAAATCTGATTTAACCTTTAATATTCCTACAGAAACATCTCAATAGTTTTAAGTATCTGTAATATATATATTGTTGCGGATGTTTTTATGAAAAACAAAGCAATTCCAATGAATGTTTGCTTGCTCTTCTAACTTATTACGTCAAGAGTGATTTTGTTTTCGTTTTTTTAATACATTCAAAGTTCACTAAAAAAGAGACATTGAAATAGTTTAATCTTTTGCGTCCACACTGTAATAAAAAAAAATAAAGAGCAAATGTATTAACATAAAATTACCCAACTATAAAGCATTAAAAATGTGTATATTCAACATAAAAAAAAATTGGCTTTAATGATTTCTAGTGTGACGATTTTCGGGAAATTAAATGAGCTCCACTTTGATTGTGAAAAGTGCTTTATTGTTTTATGTTAAATGTTCGTATTTTAGTTGTCCGATGAAAGTGTAAAAATTAATGATAAGAAAGTAAAAGGTCTGCACTTGCTTTATATATATATGAGATATACACGCCAACTCAATTTGTAAAAAAGTCCTTTGCAGTGGCGTTACTAGGCTCGGTGTCATCAGGTTCGGACCGCACCGCACGCACCCCTTATGACACCACTGCTCCTTTGTGATATACAAATTATGTAAAATAACATTAACTTTTAAACAAAATACTTTACCTTTCGTGTCGTCATGTGAAAATTTGTTAACATATCTGTTGAAAAAAAAAATCAAATCACTGACAAACAAATTTTGACTGTTTAAATTATTTATAAATGTTAAATTTATATTTGTTAAGAAAGGGGAAACAGAAAATGAATGTACCTTTGTTTGATGATTTGATTTATAATCATTTTTGCTGCTTCTCGTTCAAATTTCTTTAGTATATTAACTTTGTCACCTTTCTTTGTTTCTAAATAAACAAGGTGAATTATCAATAAAATGTATTTCTTTAGCTTTCATTTAGCAAACTTTATTGTAAATAAGTAACATTGAAATATTTTTTTTTAAAGACATTTTGTACAAGCAATTTTTTCGCTATAATAACTAATGAATGATAGATTACAAGTAATAAATATATAAGTACTTTTGATATATTTTCATATTCAGAGCCGGATATTGCCGAATAGTAAAATGTGATATTCGGCCGGAGCTTAAGCCGAATACCAAAAATGTCTTGTAAATAGCTTGTGTTGGTGAGCATTTTACAGAACTGCCAAACAACAAAGCTTAACTCGTATTTATTTTTCCCTTTTATATACCTTATTGTTTTAAACTCTGTTACTGATTGATAAATTAGAAAGTTACAATATTTATTTTAAAAAAATAGGCCTATCACAAGCTAATATGTGTAACATGAGTGGTGTATGTACGAAGCCACCAACTGAAAAGGAGGTGTGTAGATGGTGAATGTAAAATATGTAAATATATATTTCACTAGTTACTGATGTAAATCTCTCGAAAGTAAAGTGCAATCTGGCTTGTATAGTGAGTAGATGTATGTATTTATTTATTCAGACCAACAACTGATCATCAGGCTTGTAATTTGAAGTCGAAGGACATCTTCAGGTTCTGGTTTCAGGTACTTAATACTGATGAAGCTGTTAGTTATTAGTTGGAATCTGAAGTATTGTAGGTCAATATTTATTGTTTAAATTAATCCATATGTGGAAACGATATTTTTTAAGAACGGGAATATCAGTTATACTTATTTATTGCTTATCTTTTTATCTTATCTTATATGTTACAGACGTTACTTCAAAAAAGAAGATGATTACGTCCTACGAGTCATGCAATTAGTCATGCATATTAACCAATGACCTAAACTCGCCAAGTCTCTGGTTTTCCTGGCTAGCTCAGGTAACCCATTCCATGCTCTAATAGCGCTAGGGAAGAAGGAGCACTTGTACAAATTTGTCCTAGCATATTATGGAACGAGGAATGTGCCTTTATCTTTGTGTCTTTCTGAGTATTGTATTAAGTTTTGTTTTTGTATTTTGAATGATTTTACTAAAGGTGTTACTCTAGTCAAATGTGAATATTCGTTAGTTATGAATCTCACTGCTCTATTTTGGCGTCTGTTCCAGTTTCTTCATGTTTTCTTAAATTGAGAGAAAACACATAAATATCATAAATTCAGCGATAAATCATGAAATATTTCATACTTACTGAATGGATTTCCAAATTTTTCTTTCAGGCAGAAAGATAAAATTATAAAGGGAGGTAATAGAATTTTAGTTTTCGAATACTGCATTGTCAGCAGAAATTTTTGGTGGCTCCAGATCATCCTCCCTTTGGTTTCATTTTCAGAGATAGCATTGCTGAATGGACAAAATAAAAAGAGTTAATTTTATAACAAATACTATTTATACCAATGGTTCTCAAACTAGTTCACTAGTTATCCCCCAAGAGATGACAGTGTTCCAAAGACGATCTTCTTTGTCGAGCTAAAGGGAGGAGGCGTAACAGAGTTGCCCCCTTCCCCCTCTCTCTCTCTCCGAAAGCGCTGTTAAGATTAACTAGGAGCTATGTTAATAGCTAGATGATTGCAGACTCAACAACACTTAGAGTGATCAGCTAAAATGATGGGTACTTTAATAGTTAACAATTGCAGTCCTGGCTGCCGCCATATTACATGAAAATCATAACAAACTATAAAACACAAGGAACAATACTCCAATATACATACTGGTTCTTGACCACTAGAGTTAAGGTTCTTACATAATAACAAGCTACTTTGCCTTCAATGGCACGGAGGTAGGTAGCTGACAGCTGATGGCCTCTGAAAGAGACAGTTGGAGATCTCTCACAAAGGCTCTAAAGAATGCCTAGACAAAGTATGAAATGGAGAATAATTTTGTACTATGCCTAAAAACGCCACTATCCTAAGCATGTCTAGCCCTTTAGCATACTTCTCTCTCTCTCTTTTCTTTCCCGCTTTCCTAACCTGCGCAGGTAATTTCTCCGACATAGACTTTTGACTTGGTATGGAAAGATTCGCTTCATAATACGCCCATGACGCACAGTGTTCCAAAGTGTTGTTGTTTTTTTGTGTGGTATGTTTATCTGATTGGTTTCTGATACTTCTAAATCAGGGGTTCTCAGCCTGTGGATCGCGACCCCTTTGGGGGTCGATTGATGATTTCTCAGGGGTCGCCTAAGACCAATGAAAAATGGATTGTTTTTGTCTATTCTTCTATTGCTGTGTGTGTGTGCTGGGGGGGGGTGTCGCGGCAGAGTGGGGTGTTGTAAAAAGGGGGTCGCCGAGCCTAAAAGGTTGAGAACCGCTGTTCTAAATAGTATGTGTTCTAGTATTTTACAATTCATGATGTTTAGTAATACTGATGGGTTGCCTGAGCTAGCCAGGAAAACCAGTGACTTGGCAGAATTTAAGTCATTGGTTAATATGCATGACTAAATGCATGACGCGTAGGACGTAATCATCTTCTTTTTTGAAGTAACGTCTGTATTATATAAGATAAGATAAGATGATCAGTAGTTTCCTGAATCGAAAGCATCTCCTTTTCTAAATTTCTGGGCAATATTAGTTTCTTTTCAATTACTTGGAACTCTTTTTTTGTTAAATTGGTTTGAAGCGTAATGCTGGTGAAAGCTTGTTGTTTAGTAGTTTGTGTACCACAGCTCAAATACATTCAAGTTTTATGTTAGCTAATATTTGTGAGAGCCCTTTTTCTTGTGTATCTATATTGAATGTGTTTTTGAACACATCGCTACGTCTGTATGTGTTTGTATTGTGTTGTTATAAGCTGGCTTCTAACCTTCGGTTACTACAACTAAAACAAGAACAAAAACGAAATCCTCTTTCTTTAATCCCCCATACCTCCGTTATACAACGTATAGACTCAGTATAGAGCGATTAATTTGCTGTTAATAACCTGAGACGAACTCCTATTGAAAAATCAGAGCAGGAAGGACTAGTCCTTCGGTAGTGCTCTGACAAGAAAGTTAGCCGTTTGGCGTAGTGCCTCGTAGCTACCATACAAGTCGAGTGACTGCTCAGACAGGTCCCCTCTTAGCTCGCGGAGCTGGGGACACTCGTACAAGACGTGCGACACTGTTTCGACGCGCTCTCCACAGTGACGGCATCGAGAAAGTTCGTGCGGAACCGGGCAAAGTATGCACCAATAGGACAGTGTTCCGTTCTGCACTGCGCAATAATTGACTGCTCTGACCTGCTCAGTCGCCACCATGGATCGTCGCGATCTGGGTGACGCATGTGCTGCCAGACACCACGTGCTCTGTCGGATTCCTCCCAGGACTTTAACCACCTCTCATGAATGAGTGCTTGGATTTGTGCCGTTGCTTGTGAGTACGTGCTTCGAGGTGTGTGGCTGCCAAAGCTGTTAATAACCAATAATTTTCACCGCTCACCACCACTACCGACGTGAACAAATTCTGGTTAAAGCGAATGCATACATGTCCCAGACTGATTTTCATATGATATGCCTTTAGAGCTAGATTAGAAGACTGTTCGCAAAATGTTTCTGAACATGCCTACATGCGGAAATACCCGAAGATGTATGCGCTGTGCAAGATGAATATTTTCTGGTTCTCTAGGCAAATTAAAACTTATTTCTTTTTATACTTCAAAAACATTATAACATCCATCCATCAATCCCAGTGGCGCTACAGCCCATGGAGGGCTCTGGCCTGCTTTAACACATCCTTCCATTCAGATCTCTCCTGTAACTTTCGTCTCCATAAGACATTATAACGCTCCAGCAAAAGTTTTCCCCTTGTGGTCAACGAGCTAGTAATTCTTTTTCCCCCAACGATATACAGCAATTTTCAAATGTCTATATTTGTCCGAAATAAAAAATTTTGATGATTTCAATGAGATTAAGATAACTTACTTGAACAAAGCTATTAGTAAATTAAACATCAGTATCTGAACAAATAAAACATAGACTGCCAGCAAAATTGGTATGGAGTATTTCCCGTCCTCGGTGGGGCGGGTTCCTCTCATAGAGCTATTGGCTGTGTCAGAGTTATTAGAAGTATCATCTGCAGATAAGATACAGTGAAGACGTCTATGAATAGTTTTCTCTTTAATTATAGGAAAACTTTTAAACCTACATAAAGTAACAAAACAACACAAGATAAAGTTAAATAATCTATAATTAAAAATTGGTGACACCCATTAATTTCCGTAAAAAATGCTATCATACATAAATAAGTGACACACACAGACGAAGCCCTTTGATTTGATCACATGCTTTATTTTGTGTAGTAAAATCAGAACACCGCCTCCCTTTTCAAAAAGAAAATTATTAAACAGGCCATATTTTAACGACCTCCCTGGCATAATATTAAGCCGCTGTATCTTTTACATTGAATTTAACCACCCTCTCTCTTTCTTTTTCAGTGTCTGTCTCTTTTTTTCACTTTATGGAACTCCCCCTCCCGCCCACCGCCCCATTTTCTATTCTTTAGCATGCTCATCGTAATTTCTCCCACATAGGTATTACAAGGTCGCCACACTTTGTCATCAGTGTATATATAACAATGAGATGCCCTTGTACCTTAGCGAACTGATTACTCCATATGTCCCCCAGAGAGCCCTTCGCTCAATGGACTCAACGCTTTTAGTAGTGCCACGTTTCTCCCTCAAAAACTACGGTCTGCGGGCTTTTTCAGTTCACAGACCAAAGGTTTGGAACTCACTCCCCATTGATCTCAGACAGACAACATGCTACACCACTTTTAAGAAGAACATTAAGACCTATCTGTTTAAAACTTTTTTAGATTAACTGTCATTTTAGCTCTCGTGTTTTTGTTTGTAATGTTGTTACAGCGCCTTGAGCCTACATTTTGTTTGTTAACAGCGCTTTATAAATAAAATTATTATTATTAATTTTAAAACCTTAGATGTTAATATATATATAATAGTGAACGATAACATGTCTGAGACAAAAAAAAAAAAATAAATTCGACACTCATTTTAACGTTGTGTAACAGAAATCGACGAACAGTATTATTGCGCAAAAAAGAACTAAACAACAATAGTTTTTTTATTGAGAAGAATAAGTGGAACGCTTTTTGGGAGGTGGGTGACACCCTTATCTTACCGCACCGGGTGACACCAATCCTAGTGACGCTACTGGCTCCACAAACTAAAAAAATGTACACTTTAAAACTATGGCATACATGTTTAATATTATTTCAGAAGGACAGTGAGATTAAAACTACATGAACTTGAACAAGAATTCTTTCTTCTAAAATAAAACTGGCTTATGGATATAAGCGTTTTCATTAATTTTCATTAAATTTTTATTAAAGCTTTCAATAAAAGTACTGCCCAGGGGCCTCCAGATGCTTAAATCCGGACTGTGTCAGACAAACTTAATACCTGAGCTAAAAACTTTTTTTTTTCGACTATGAAACATGTTAACATACGAAGACGGACTCTAGTTTGAAATGAGAGTGAATAATCATATTGGTTTCACTTGGAGAGGAAATAGAAGAAAAGCTACATGCAGTTATAACAGGCTATTCTTGTAGTTGTGTGATGGCTGTCTGTCTTCGAATGATTACTCAAAAGATGTTTAAGCGTCTAGTACGGGTGTGTAATTACTTTGATCTTTAACTACTAAGGTGGGAAGCGTGGTCGAGAGGCCAAGTGGGCTTGAACTTGGCTTGGCTTGGCTACCTAGAAGGGGGCTCGAGGTTCGACACCCGACTCGGGCAGAGTTGCGTTTACTGAGCGCCTAAAGGCAGCACGGAAAACTAACTCCTAGATACCCCCTCCCCCCACCGGTCCACAAATGAGATTGGACCAAAGCGCTCTGAGCATGCTATAAGCATGAAAGTAGCGCTATATAAAAGCTATAATAATAAAAGGTACCTGAAAAGAGCTCTATTTCATCTAGGAAATACTCTCCCAACATGGCCCAGAATCCTCTGCGAAAGACTGAATAGAGGATATCTGCTTTCAGCTCCTTCTCTGGAAATAATATACTCTCTGAAACTACGGAGTAGGTCACCACGATGTTTGCCAGTATCAAAAGAAAATAAATGTAGGTTTTGACCTAAGTAAAATATAAAAAAAAACAACACTCAACAAATATTATGATACATAAATTAAAAGCAGCACCGGGGACCAAGTTTTTAAATGAGAGAAAGTATTGTATTAAATGCGACGAAAATAAGGGACTGCGCCGACCAAGGCTCGAACCAGTGTCCCTGGAATCGACAACACCGCCTAGTGATAACGAACTAAGCGAACTTAAGCTCTAGAGTCTAGACCATAGGACCATAGGAATGATAATAATAATATCAATAAGGCTTGTCTTGAAGTCTTAAAGTCCGAATATTAAAATGTAAAAGGGTAGACATTCCTAGATGTGATGCTCTGCATACTTCACCTTTCTTCATGATATGTCAACTGTCTCTCTCCTAGCCTATCCTGCCTTTATCTTGACTAGATATTTTTTCAAGGACAGTCCAATTTCTACTTTGATTTTTCTCTCCGTCACTTCCTTTGACCTTCACCTTTTTGTCCATGTCCGCGTAGGACGTAATCATCTTCTTTTTTGAAGTAATGTCTGTATTATATAAGATAAGATAAGAATAAGAATATGTTGAATGATTTGGTCCGAGCTCGGCGTGGTGTGATTACACACTTGGACTGGTCACTACTAATGTGTCGCGAACGCGTAGACTGCTGGGTTCGTGCTTCCTGGAGTCACACTTGACACGTGACAGACTTAGACATTACAGATTGAGTCAAGTTCTCTTTCCAAGACAAATATAATGCTTATTTAAGGACGATAATTACAATACTGCACCTTATTGGTAGTTATATCAAGACTTCCGATGTGAAACATAATTACATCCATATAAGAGCGGTATTGAATATATCCAAGGATTATCAGTTACAGAAAAAAATCACAAGTAACGTCCGCATCACAGCGGGTAACAAATACTTCAATAATACTGTTGTAGCTCTTGGGTAGGCACTCAACCATAGACATAAATAAATATAGACTGGCCAATTTAAGAGTTTTATGAAACGAAAATTTGTGACTTGCAATTTTGTGTACTTTATTATAAAGCATTTATGAGCAGTATAAAAGTGCTTTTTTAACTTTGATACACACCTATATATATTGTAAATAAGGAGGCAGTGTAGCCATGGTGTAGCTTTGTTTAGGTTTAATCTCTAAGAATGAAGATCATGCAACTTTTCATAATTCGGAAATCCGAATACAATAGATATACATGTTTTCAAGTTACATGAAGTTACTTCCTTTTTCCAGTCTATATTTATTTATGTCTATGCACTCAACGTAAAGGCAGACAACTCAACACAGTTTAACAGGAAATAAAGACAGGTGTTTATTCACTAGGACAAACACATAACATCCTCCAGCTTCCTCAGAGTCTTGCTACTAATTTTCCAGTCCTTTAGACAGCAATCCGAATGTGGACCAACGACAGCCTTCCCCTCTTCGCTCCAGGTCCCTTCTACAACCTTCAGGCAGCACAAAAGCTGGCTTCTTAGTTTCCCAAACATTCAGACTCTTCACAATCCCTGATGCACTGTTCTTCTCTCCATCCTAGTGTCTTCCTGTTTACGTTCAACAGTGCGCTAGTGCGCATCTCAAGCACTGGTGCAAGGCAGGGTTACAACAGTACATATCCAACTTTCAGTGTAAAGAAAAACTAATAAGAATATACGTAGTGTTCACTGGCTTCCACTGCCCAAAAGATACTACTTAACTCAGAGTTACAACTCGACTCTCTAAGTCGCTATTACTAAGATAATACATGACTGCCTCATTGAGAGGATAACACTTGACTCTACTGACTGAACTGACTGAACTGCAAGTCAATTTTATTCTCATTCTACTTCCTGTTTTCTACATAAGGAATTCACAAGACTTTTCAACGTCATAACCTGAGGTGAACATTGAATCAGGCAACTGTCAACTGAGACTGTGACAAACAGTCCAGACAGACGTTAATGATCAAGCTATGCTTGTCTTTTCAGATTTTCTGGAGCTTTACAAGTGCCGAACCCGGGACCCCAGGTTCAGAAGACAAGCCCTTTACCGCTCAGCCACCGTGCCTCCAGTTTGAAGTAATAGATGCAGTCTTAAAATTTCTAAGAGCGCAGCAGTCTAGACTGTTTTGTACAAAAGACAATGTGCAGTGTGTTCTTAAAAATCTAATTGTTTATTTAAGTACTGGTAAGATTTCAATGATAAGTGATTAAGATACATGACACATGATACCATGCTAATCCCCTAAGTCAGGGGTTCTCAACCTGTGGGTCGCGACCCCCTTGGGGGTCAATTGACGATTTGCCAGGGGTCGCCTAAGACCATCAAAAATAAGAATTGTTATTGTCTATTCTTCTATTGTGTGTATGGGGTAGAGGGTCGCGGCAGAGTGGGGTATTGTAAAAAGGGGTGGCCGAGCTTAAAAGGTTGAGAACCGCTGCCCTAAGGTCATTTAGGTCTTTTTGTTTTTTTAAATATGTAGACTTAATTTACAGACAAAAATGGGAAAAAAAAATTACATACCATGTTTCTGATGACCACAAGAATCGGCCCAAAAAATTCGTCCTGGTAAAAGAACTCCAGGAATCGCACCATATAGAGCATGAAAACTAAACACAGAAGGTATCGAGCTGCCACCATGAGTCTCTCCTCTTCAGGGTTGACAAAGGCCACCCAGCGAAGAGACCAGGCCATAATGCTAATTAATATTGACAGGTGGTCCAAAATGTTAAATGGATCACAAATGTAGTGACGAAACGTCTTCCAGCTTTTGAAGCACTGAGGAAAACACTGAGAATAAACAGATTGTATTTTTTTTTTCAAAATTTCTAGAACAGTTTGAAAGTCTTAAAGTCTTATTCAAGTTAATATTGGGGACCAATAAAGAGCAGCTTTTTTATGATTTATGTAATTATTACGGGAAAGATTTTACCCGCTTCTCGTGGGTATCAGTTTGTGTATCACAAACGTAGTGTAATGGATTTATGCAAATTGCAAAGTATTCCCATATCACTTTTAATTTTCCCATGAAAATGAAATCGAACTGTTAAAGGGTTAACCAATTAGGCAGAGAGAGAAATAACTATATAAACCGTTCAAGTCTGAAAGAGATCGATTTATTATTATTATTTTTTTTTTTTTTTGGTATTTGAGATTGCCAGCCATCAATAAGATAAACAAGTACAGAAATGTTTATATCCTATAAAGGCCGATAAATTTACATACGAAAGGAAACGTGCAAATTCTTAATAATTTGTAAAGCTTAATATAGTTACATGAAAAAAGAGATTAAAGCAGTAGAGTATTTCGGAGTACGCAATCCCTACCAGCCATTACTCTGCTTAATATTGAATGTGAAAAACACTTAAGCGGGTGCCACCTCAATTGGAGGCCCGGGGGTTCCTTCTACTACTCTCCCCTCCATCCTGCACACTAGCTACGTCTCTTCGATTAACTCTTTATCTCCGTAATTATTTATCACATTCTTGTGGAATCGAGGTTGGTATCGTCAGGAGAGAAAGAGTTAAAAAAAAGCAATGATGACTTTTAAAATAGGGCGGGATGGTGTCTACTTAGTATTATTAAACAAAAGTCTATTTTTATTTAACTCTTTCTCTACGTAACCATTTATTCACCTTTTGAAGGAATTCCTCATTATGCTCATTACTATTTCACTACCCCTGTTATGATAAAGCTTCAATTGTTTTGTTTTTTTTCTGATCAGAAAATGTTGTATTTGGTATAGAATTAAAGGGGAATGCAAGCTCCTTTTATACAACACAAATTCAAGTTAAAACAAATATATTAATTTAATTTAATGAGGTCTAATCAACGATGGTATCGTCAGATAGGAGAGAAATAATTTATGTTATAAATTAAGAGTAGACTAGTCCATGTGTAGTCTCAGAGTAGCCTTAGTCCTACGATTATAGATCTGGATCTAGATTCTTTTACATTTAAGGCAGAAAATAAAATTATTAGAAACCAATAAAACAAAAGCGATTGCATTTTATGTTTCTCGTTCAAACCCCCCCCCCCCACACACAAAAAAAAACGAAAAAATAGTCGTGATCTATTCTATGCATATTTTCTGTAATTTATAAGAATAGATGTTGACCAACCCAGAGACGAATGCAAACTAGATAAACTATCCCACCCCCTGTCAAGAAAATGTGCAGTACATCATAGAAAGAAACTTAACTGTTCAAATAAAGTACAAAAAAATAGTGTCTTCTTTTCACAAAAACATGCAGGACACTTTAGATTTTGACAATTTCTATCAGGAGCAGGATAAAAACAAGGATATGTTCTGACCCAAACCTCTCACCCTCCATTCGCAAGACGGGCCACAAAGGCTAGTAAAAATTCAATGACCCTAATATATACTAGAATGGTAATAGAACAAGGTTACAAAAGACAGTTTGTGTGGAAACACAAACTCAAAATCGGCCCCCGAAAAGGTCCATCCAGGCAGGCTTCAATATTTTCAGAAAGAACATGCAAGTGAAATTATATCAAAGACAAATGAGAGATAAGAATGGAGAAAGAAAGTTAACAGATCTTGTGTAGTGCCCCAACGGTCCCGCAGACCAAAGGATAGGTGAAAGTGAATGTAAAGTTAGATGTGAACCTGGCCTAACTAGTTCCCCTTTTAGACCTTGTGGTCTATAGGACAGATGATGTAAAGTTCATCTGTTTTTGTGGCCTACGATTAGCGAGGGTGTCATGTAGCCAGCACAACGACCAACCGCCTATACTTTTCCCCAACTAATGTAAGGTACCCATTAGAGCTGAGTGGCCTCAGAGGCGCCCAAAGATTCCAAAGTTGAAAATCCCAGTCTTCACCAGGATTTGAACCCGGACCCCCAGTTCGGAAGCCAAGCTCCTTACCGCTCAGCCACCGCGCCTCCCTTGGCCTAACTGATGTCTTATAATTGATCCAATTGTTTTGAAAAGGCTCAATCTTTTATTCGAATCCTCAAAAAAAAATAAAAAAATTCCGCAATAAAAAAAATGTTCATAAAAATAAGGTTTATATAAGATTACTATTCATTTTAAATTAGGTCTAACTTATAATGCATACTAATTAGCTTTTTCTCTTTAAAAAACTGCTTGCATAACTGATTTTAAAAATTAGATTTTTCGCTTTTAGAAAAAAAAAGTAGCCGTTGCATCAGAACTTTGAATGGTCAAAAATATTGTGATGTCGGATTTTCAATATCTTTTCTAGTTTACGAGATCTAAACGGGACGGACGGACAGACGGTAAGACGGACAGACGGACAGACATTTCGCACAAAACTAATAGCGTCTTTTCCCCTTTCGGGGGACGCTAAAAAAAAACACAACAAGTTGACAATTTCACAACACAGACTACAAGAATAGTTGTATGGGCCTACAATACTCTTTCACTACGTTTCCTGCTCAAATCCATCTTAGAGCTCATCTGTCAGTGAAGCGATTTTCTAAGACGTCCTTTACCTGAGACTCAATATTATATTATCACAGCGCCTTGAGACTACATTATGTTTGTTAACAGCTCTCTATAAATTAAATTATTATTACGATTATTATTATTATTATTATGTTAGAAAAGAACGAGCATACATTCTCTGGCGCTGCCAGGGTCGAGTTTCGCTAAAGTGAAACAAAATTCATTGTAGTTCCTTTAACAGTTTCCACTGAGGAATTTTCTGGTGATGTGGCAGGTCCACAGTAGTACCGGCCTCTGACAGGCAACGAGGATGTTCCTAGGAATGTTAAGGTCCTTGAAGGAATCTGTGATGTCAATTGTTATTATTCCCTCGGTTAATATAACGATGGGGTATATTGTTATTTCATATACTTTCTATTAACACTTAATCTCCAAGCCTAGGTTCCCATAATTCCTTTTAGTTCTTCTTCTTATAATTA
Organism: Biomphalaria glabrata; assembly: GCF_947242115.1. Lineage (NCBI taxonomy): Eukaryota > Metazoa > Mollusca > Gastropoda > Planorbidae > Biomphalaria > Biomphalaria glabrata. The sequence continues at coordinate 53,391,795 of NC_074714.1, forward strand.
TTATTATACTTGTCTAGCCTCACTTGAGGTTCGACCACAAGGTATAAAATGACATCCTCTCCATGCACACATTTTAGTTTCTACCTGGCCCAATCCTTAGAGATAACATTGGAGGGAAGGGGTTCAGTCCTCTCCCTATTGTATCCAACATTTTAGTTTCTACCTGGCCCAATGCTTAGAGATAGCAGTGGAGGGAAGGTGTTCAGTCCTCTCCCTATTGTATTCAACATTTTAGTTTCTACCTGGCCCAATCCTTAGAGCTAGAAGGGGAGGGAAGGAGTTCAGTCCTCTCCCTATTGTATCCAACATTATAGTTTCTACCTGGCCTAATCCTTAGAGATAGCAGGGGAGGGAAGGTGTTCAGTCCTCTCCCTATTGTATCCAACATTTTAGTTTCTACCTGGCCCAATCCTTAGAGATAGCACGGGTGGGAAAGGGTTCAGTTCTCTCCCTATTGTATCCAACATTTTAGTTTCTACCTGGCCCAATCCTTAGAGATAGCAGGGGAGGGAAGGTGTTCAATCCTCTCCCTATTGTATCCAACATTTTAGTTTCTACCTGGCCTAATCCTTAGAGATAGCACGGGTGGGAAAGGGTTCAGTCCTCTCCCTATTGTATCCTACATTTTAGTTTCTACCTGGCCTAATTCTTAGAGATTGCAGGGGAGGGAAGGAGTTCAGTCCTCTCCCTATTGTATCCAACATTTTAGTTTCTACCTGGCCTAATCCTTAGAGATAGCAGGGGAGGGAAGGTGTTCAGTCCTCTCCCTATTGTATCCAACATTATAGTTTCTACCTGGCCTAATTCTTAGAGATTGCAGGGGAGGGAAGGTGTTCAGTCCTCTCCCTATTGTATCCAACATTTTAGTTTCTACCTGGCCTAAGCATTAGAGATAGCACGGGTGGGAAAGGGTTCAGTCCTCTCCCTATTGTATCCTACATTTTAGTTTCTACCTGGCCTAAGCATTAGAGATAGCACGGGTGGGAAAGGAGTTCAGTCCTCTCCCTATTGTATCCAACATTTTAGTTTCTACCTGGCCTAATTCTCAGAGATTGCAGGGGAGGGAAGGAGTTCAGTCCTCTCCCTATTGTATCCAACATTTTAGTTTCTACCTGGCCTAATCCTTAGAGATAGCAGGGGAGGGAAGGTGTTCAGTCCTCTCCCTATTGTATCCAACATTATAGTTTCTACCTGGCCTAATCCTTAGAGATAGCAGGGGAGGGAAGGTGTTCAGTCCTCTCCCTATTGTATCCTACATTTTAGTTTCTACCTGGCCTAATCCTTAGAGATAGCAGGGGAGGGAAGGTGTTCAGTCCTCTCCCTATTGTATCCTACATTTTAGTTTCTACCTGGCCTAATCCTTAGAGATAGCAGGGGAGGGAAGGTGTTCAGTCCTCTCCCTATTGTATCCTACATTTTAGTTTCTACCTGGCCTAATTCTTAGAGATTGCAGGGGAGGGAAGGTGTTCAGTCCTCTCCCTATTGTATCCAACATTTTAGTTTCTACCTGGCCTAAGCATTAGAGATAGCACGGGTGGGAAAGGGTTCAGTCCTCTCCCTATTGTATCCTACATTTTAGTTTCTACCTGGCCTAAGCATTAGAGATAGCACGGGTGGGAAAGGAGTTCAGTCCTCTCCCTATTGTATCCAACATTTTAGTTTCTACCTGGCCTAATTCTCAGAGATTGCAGGGGAGGGAAGGAGTTCAGTCCTCTCCCTATTGTATCCAACATTTTAGTTTCTACCTGGCCTAATCCTTAGAGATAGCAGGGGAGGGAAGGTGTTTAGTCCTCTCCCTATTGTATCCAACATTATAGTTTCTACCTGGCCTAATCCTTAGAGATAGCAGGGGAGGGAAGGTGTTCAGTCCTCTCCCTATTGTATCCTACATTTTAGTTTCTACCTGGCCTAATCCTTAGAGATAGCAGGGGAGGGAAGGTGTTCAGTCCTCTCCTTATTGTATCCTACATTTTAGTTTCTACCTGGCCTAATTCTTAGAGATTGCAGGGGAGGGAAGGTGTTCAGTCCTCTCCCTATTGTATCCAACATTTTAGTTTCTACCTGGCCTAAGCATTAGAGATAGCACGGGTGGGAAAGGGTTCAGTTCTCTCCCTATTGTATCCTACATTTTAGTTTCTACCTGGCCTAAGCATTAGAGATAGCACGGGTGGGAAAGGAGTTCAGTCCTCTCCCTATTGTATCCAACATTTTAGTTTCTACCTGGCCTAATTCTCAGAGATTGCAGGGGAGGGAAGGAGTTCAGTCCTCTCCCTATTGTATCCAACATTTTAGTTTCTACCTGGCCTAATCCTTAGAGATAGCAGGGGAGGGAAGGTGTTCAGTCCTCTCCCTATTGTATCCAACATTATAGTTTCTACCTGGCCTAATCCTTAGAGATAGCAGGGGAGGGAAGGTGTTCAGTCCTCTCCCTATTGTATCCTACATTTTAGTTTCTACCTGGCCTAATCCTTAGAGATAGCAGGGGAGGGAAGGTGTTCAGTCCTCTCCCTATTGTATCCTACATTTTAGTTTCTACCTGGCCTAATCCTTAGAGATAGCAGGGGAGGGAAGGTGTTCAGTCCTCTCCCTATTGTATCCTACATTTTAGTTTCTACCTGGCCTAATTCTTAGAGATTGCAGGGGAGGGAAGGTGTTCAGTCCTCTCCCTATTGTATCCAACATTTTAGTTTCTACCTGGCCTAAGCATTAGAGATAGCACGGGTGGGAAAGGGTTCAGTCCTCTCCCTATTGTATCCTACATTTTAGTTTCTACCTGGCCTAAGCATTAGAGATAGCACGGGTGGGAAAGGAGTTCAGTCCTCTCCCTATTGTATCCAACATTTTAGTTTCTACCTGGCCTAATTCTCAGAGATTGCAGGGGAGGGAAGGAGTTCAGTCCTCTCCCTATTGTATCCAACATTTTAGTTTCTACCTGGCCTAATCCTTAGAGATAGCAGGGGAGGGAAGGTGTTTAGTCCTCTCCCTATTGTATCCAACATTATAGTTTCTACCTGGCCTAATCCTTAGAGATAGCAGGGGAGGGAAGGTGTTCAGTCCTCTCCCTATTGTATCCTACATTTTAGTTTCTACCTGGCCTAATCCTTAGAGATAGCAGGGGAGGGAAGGTGTTCAGTCCTCTCCCTATTGTATCCTACATTTTAGTTTCTACCTGGCCTAATTCTTAGAGATTGCAGGGGAGGGAAGGTGTTCAGTCCTCTCCCTATTGTATCCAACATTTTAGTTTCTACCTGGCCTAAGCATTAGAGATAGCACGGGTGGGAAAGGGTTCAGTTCTCTCCCTATTGTATCCTACATTTTAGTTTCTACCTGGCCTAAGCATTAGAGATAGCACGGGTGGGAAAGGAGTTCAGTCCTCTCCCTATTGTATCCAACATTTTAGTTTCTACCTGGCCTAATTCTCAGAGATTGCAGGGGAGGGAAGGAGTTCAGTCCTCTCCCTATTGTATCCAACATTTTAGTTTCTACCTGGCCTAATCCTTAGAGATAGCAGGGGAGGGAAGGTGTTCAGTCCTCTCCCTATTGTATCCAACATTATAGTTTCTACCTGGCCTAATCCTTAGAGATAGCAGGGGAGGGAAGGTGTTCAGTCCTCTCCCTATTGTATCCTACATTTTAGTTTCTACCTGGCCTAAGCATTAGAGATAGCACGGGTGGGAAGGTGTTCAGTCCTCTCCCTATTGTATCCTACATTTTAGTTTCTACCTGGCCTAATCCTTAGAGATAGCAGGGGAGGGAAGGTGTTCAGTCCTCTCCCTATTGTATCCAACATTATAGTTTCTACCTGGCCTAATCCTTAGAGATAGCAGGGGAGGGAAGGTGTTCAGTCCTCTCCCTATTGTATCCTACATTTTAGTTTCTACCTGGCCTAATCCTTAGAGATAGCAGGGGAGGGAAGGTGTTCAGTCCTCTCCCTATTGTATCCTACATTTTAGTTTCTACCTGGCCTAATCCTTAGAGATAGCAGGGGAGGGAAGGTGTTCAGTCCTCTCCCTATTGTATCCTACATTTTAGTTTCTACCTGGCCTAATTCTTAGAGATAGCAGGGGAGGGAAGGTGTTCAGTCCTCTCCCTATTGTATCCAACATTATAGTTTCTACCAGGCCTAATCCTTAGAGATAGCAGGGGAGGGAAGGTGTTCAGTCCTCTCCCTATTGTATCCAACATTATAGTTTCTACCTGGCCTAATCCTTAGAGATAGCAGGGGAGGGAAGGTGTTCAGTCCTCTCCCTATTGTATCCTACATTTTAGTTTCTACCTGGCCTAATCCTTAGAGATAGCAGGGGAGGGAAGGTGTTCAGTCCTCTCCCTATTGTATCCTACATTTTAGTTTCTACCTGGCCTAATCCTTAGAGATAGCAGGGGAGGGAAGGTGTTTAGTCCTCTCCCTATTGTATCCAACATTATAGTTTCTACCTGGCCTAATCCTTAGAGATAGCAGGGGAGGGAAGGTGTTCAGTCCTCTCCCTATTGTATCCTACATTTTAGTTTCTACCTGGCCTAATCCTTAGAGATAGCAGGGGAGGGAAGGTGTTCAGTCCTCTCCCTATTGTATCCTACATTTTAGTTTCTACCTGGCCTAATTCTTAGAGATTGCAGGGGAGGGAAGGTGTTCAGTCCTCTCCCTATTGTATCCAACATTTTAGTTTCTACCTGGCCTAAGCATTAGAGATAGCACGGGTGGGAAAGGGTTCAGTTCTCTCCCTATTGTATCCTACATTTTAGTTTCTACCTGGCCTAAGCATTAGAGATAGCACGGGTGGGAAAGGAGTTCAGTCCTCTCCCTATTGTATCCAACATTTTAGTTTCTACCTGGCCTAATTCTCAGAGATTGCAGGGGAGGGAAGGAGTTCAGTCCTCTCCCTATTGTATCCAACATTTTAGTTTCTACCTGGCCTAATCCTTAGAGATAGCAGGGGAGGGAAGGTGTTCAGTCCTCTCCCTATTGTATCCAACATTATAGTTTCTACCTGGCCTAATCCTTAGAGATAGCAGGGGAGGGAAGGTGTTCAGTCCTCTCCCTATTGTATCCTACATTTTAGTTTCTACCTGGCCTAATCCTTAGAGATAGCAGGGGAGGGAAGGTGTTCAGTCCTCTCCCTATTGTATCCTACATTTTAGTTTCTACCTGGCCTAATCCTTAGAGATAGCAGGGGAGGGAAGGTGTTCAGTCCTCTCCCTATTGTATCCTACATTTTAGTTTCTACCTGGCCTAATTCTTAGAGATTGCAGGGGAGGGAAGGTGTTCAGTCCTCTCCCTATTGTATCCAACATTTTAGTTTCTACCTGGCCTAAGCATTAGAGATAGCACGGGTGGGAAAGGGTTCAGTCCTCTCCCTATTGTATCCTACATTTTAGTTTCTACCTGGCCTAAGCATTAGAGATAGCACGGGTGGGAAAGGAGTTCAGTCCTCTCCCTATTGTATCCAACATTTTAGTTTCTACCTGGCCTAATTCTCAGAGATTGCAGGGGAGGGAAGGAGTTCAGTCCTCTCCCTATTGTATCCAACATTTTAGTTTCTACCTGGCCTAATCCTTAGAGATAGCAGGGGAGGGAAGGTGTTTAGTCCTCTCCCTATTGTATCCAACATTATAGTTTCTACCTGGCCTAATCCTTAGAGATAGCAGGGGAGGGAAGGTGTTCAGTCCTCTCCCTATTGTATCCTACATTTTAGTTTCTACCTGGCCTAATCCTTAGAGATAGCAGGGGAGGGAAGGTGTTCAGTCCTCTCCCTATTGTATCCTACATTTTAGTTTCTACCTGGCCTAATTCTTAGAGATTGCAGGGGAGGGAAGGTGTTCAGTCCTCTCCCTATTGTATCCAACATTTTAGTTTCTACCTGGCCTAAGCATTAGAGATAGCACGGGTGGGAAAGGGTTCAGTTCTCTCCCTATTGTATCCTACATTTTAGTTTCTACCTGGCCTAAGCATTAGAGATAGCACGGGTGGGAAAGGAGTTCAGTCCTCTCCCTATTGTATCCAACATTTTAGTTTCTACCTGGCCTAATTCTCAGAGATTGCAGGGGAGGGAAGGAGTTCAGTCCTCTCCCTATTGTATCCAACATTTTAGTTTCTACCTGGCCTAATCCTTAGAGATAGCAGGGGAGGGAAGGTGTTCAGTCCTCTCCCTATTGTATCCAACATTATAGTTTCTACCTGGCCTAATCCTTAGAGATAGCAGGGGAGGGAAGGTGTTCAGTCCTCTCCCTATTGTATCCTACATTTTAGTTTCTACCTGGCCTAAGCATTAGAGATAGCACGGGTGGGAAGGTGTTCAGTCCTCTCCCTATTGTATCCTACATTTTAGTTTCTACCTGGCCTAATCCTTAGAGATAGCAGGGGAGGGAAGGTGTTCAGTCCTCTCCCTATTGTATCCAACATTATAGTTTCTACCTGGCCTAATCCTTAGAGATAGCAGGGGAGGGAAGGTGTTCAGTCCTCTCCCTATTGTATCCTACATTTTAGTTTCTACCTGGCCTAATCCTTAGAGATAGCAGGGGAGGGAAGGTGTTCAGTCCTCTCCCTATTGTATCCTACATTTTAGTTTCTACCTGGCCTAATCCTTAGAGATAGCAGGGGAGGGAAGGTGTTCAGTCCTCTCCCTATTGTATCCTACATTTTAGTTTCTACCTGGCCTAATTCTTAGAGATAGCAGGGGAGGGAAGGTGTTCAGTCCTCTCCCTATTGTATCCAACATTATAGTTTCTACCAGGCCTAATCCTTAGAGATAGCAGGGGAGGGAAGGTGTTCAGTCCTCTCCCTATTGTATCCAACATTATAGTTTCTACCTGGCCTAATCCTTAGAGATAGCAGGGGAGGGAAGGTGTTCAGTCCTCTCCCTATTGTATCCAACATTTTAGACACGAAGTTGAAAGAATAAAAAAGTATTTATGATATTTAACTCTTTCTCTCCTAACTGACGATACCAACGTTGATTCCACTAGAATGTGGCAAATAATTACGGAGAGAAAGTGTTAATTCTAAACAGTTTTACACCCTCTATGTTAATCCTAGACGCTATCTCCCTCTATCTTGTATAGAACACACAAAAATGTAATTCTTCATATAAAACTCTCTTCCTAGCTCATTTCAAAGTGTTTAAACAAACGATGAACAACAAACGTAGCCAAGCTACCTGGTCAGATTCCTTTGCGAAGAAGATAACTTTATAGCCCATGACTACACCCTCCAGCCAATGAAACGTTGTCTGGTGGAGTGTCGAGACCAACAGAATACTGTAAGCTGTTAGAAACCACAAGTAGGAAATCTGTAAAAAAAGAAAATAAAAAAAAATACTTAAAAAAAAACTTATATTAATTATAGTTATATCAATTAGTTTGGATCAGTCATGTCATTAAATTTATAATAAATCTAGACTAATAATAAAAAAGCATTTATAAATATAAAAAAAAGGGGGAACGACTTGATTTCGAACTCGTGGGCTCAAGCCTTCTCAGGTTTCCCAAGACAGCATAATAACCACTCTGCTAGTGAAGAGCTTATGGTTGTATAATTATCTAGTCTCATTCTATTTCATACTTGTGTTCACTGCGTCCTATAAAGGGGACTAATTCAGCTTATACCCTCACTTAAGTCAAGTACAACTTCTTTCCCTTGTGCGATGCCAGACAAAATAATTAATTACCAATAACTTATTGGTTAATGTATTTTTTTAAATATTTATTCTTGTGTTGTCAGGTAAAAGAAATAATTGTGCAACATTTCAGCTTGATCCGAGATTGGGTGTGGGTGAAATAACGTGTACAAACTTTTTACCAGACAGAGTGAGCTTTGTAAAAAAACAAAACAACTAATAAAACAGGACAGTTGTTTTGATATTTAAATATTGAATACACATAATTAAACTAACAATCGTTTAATCTCCTCCCCTTTTATTTCTTTCCCTTATAAAGATGACAAAGTAATATATAATAGATATAGGGTGATTGTCGGTTTTCTAACATTGCCTCAACCTATATGTGTATATCAAAGAAGAATTTGTAATTGGAAGTGTTGTTAGATTACACTATGGGATTATATTTTCTCAATGGCATGACAGAATATTTTGAATGTACAGTATTTTTTTTTTTTTTTTTTTGTTACGGAGAAACCGTGTCAAACTGTTGTTTATCAGGCCAGGACACGTCAATATGTCTTTATGTCGCTATAATATAGAATATAGAATCATATTATTGTTCATTTTGATTGTAGACACCCCGATACTGGAGAAACACGAAAAAAGATAGATCTAGAAATGAGAACAATAAATTTATTTAATGTCACAATTTAAGCTTATTTTACAATCTACCAATTCTTTTATTTTTTCAAGAAAAAAGAATCATCTTTTTTTTTTTTTTTTGAAATAACGTCTGTTTTTTATAGGCTAAGATAAAAAGAAGATATCATAAATATTGCAGCATAACCTTATTATTACAACTACTGATTTTTTAAATTTATGTTCTTAATGAATTTTTAAATAGACATGTATGATATTAGTATTATGGTTTAAAGCAAGGTTTCTAAACCTGTGGGTCGCGACCCCTTTGGGGGTCGATTGACCATTTGCCAAGGGTCGCCTAAGACCATCGAAAATATGGGTTGTTATTGTCTACCCTACAATTCTGTATTTGTGTATTGGGGGGGGGGGGTCGCGGCAGAGTGGGGGATTGTAAAAAGGGGTCGCCGAGCTTTAAAGGTTGAGAACCGCTGGTTTAAAGCAACAAATATACACAACATCTATGCTCTCCTTCAACAGAGAAGACTACGCTGGCTCGGTCATGTCACTCGCATGCCAGATGGAGGAATACCTAAAGGCATCTTATACGCAGCCGGAGTCAGACCCAAGGGCCGCCGAAAACTAACCCACAGCGACATCAGCAAGCGAGACATGATGTATGTGGGAAGAGATAGCCCAAGACCGGACAGCATGGAGACAGACTGTACTTGCTGGTTCGAACTTCGCTGATTGCAAAAGAAACGAAACTGCGTCAGCCAAGAGAAAGAAAAAAAAGCTATTGTCTTCAAGAAAGCTAGACCTAGGACAGATGCAAATAAATGCACGAACTGTGGCTATCTCTGCCGCTCTAGAACTGGCTTGATCAGTCACTCCAGACTTCGCCCCATCTCAAGCCGTAACCAAGAGCCAGTAACTCACCTGGGCTCTGTCTTGCGAGAGGGAGCCATACATATATATCCCACACGCCTTGCAACGATAATGTTTGGATGGAAATATATATTTACAGACTTCAAAATAATATACATTGAAAAAAATAAACGTACCATATCCATTCGACAACGTCCTTGGGGTGAAAATAAATAATGTTTGATGTTTATTTTCTTCTTTGTAACTGTAGTAGGAGTTGTGTCTGGTAGTTTGTTATTGACGTTTGTATTACTGTCTGCATGAAAATCTGCCTGGGAAAATCCAAGAAAATGTTAATTAATAAATGCATATGACCTATGTCTCGCGTCCCAAGGCGCTCGAAATATAATCAAAGTCAAAGGTCAAGCACATCGGGCAAAGTCCTCAATAAACTAAGACGAAGACAGAATAAGACTAAGATCAAGACAAAGTGACATGCGCTGAAAATTTTGATTTAAGTGAGGAGGATTCGCACAACACGTCGACCTCACTCTCTCGCCCTAAAGCCCTTCTTTTTCCAGAGGCAAGATTTGGTCAAGACTTCCGGGGACGAGTTTTGGTGCAGTGGATGACCAAAGACTTTCTGTGTGTCTTGTCCTGCTCTAGAGTGCATGGTTAAAAGATAAATAATTAGGATATATTATTAACATATGCTTAAATTGTGTTGTTTCTCTGCTAAAATATGCTTCTCTTTTTGTGGGGGGTAGGGTCGGCCGAGTGGGGAGGGAGGCGATCGCTCCTACACCCCAGCTCAGTAGCTGGATAGAATGAAATTTTCTTTTACAATAAAACAAGTAAAAAACTAGCTAACTTACCAATTCGATTTCACTATTTTCTTCTTTATGTAAAAGTTTATCTAATTCTTTTTTCTGTTCACTACGAGAGTCTCTCTTCGTCTGCCTGTCGGGACGAACTTCTCTCTGGGAGGGAAAATCCAAGCAAATGTAAATTAATACATCTCTATTACCTATGGCTCCTATCACAAGACGTTCGGATTAAAATCAAGGCCAAAGGCCGACCTCACCGGGGAATCTCCCCAAATATTTTTTTTTTCTGTACCACACCTGTCATCAAGGTTTTCACCATTAAAAAACGGCCCGTTTTAAAATAAAACAAGTAAATAACAAACTAACTTACCGGTAGCATTTTATTTTCACTCTTTTTTTCTTCCTGTAAAGGTTTATCTAATTTTTTTGTCTTTGCTTTGCTCTCCGTCTGATTGTCTTCTTTTCTCTGGGAAAATCCAAGGAAGTGTAAATTAATACATCTCTATTACATAAGACGTTCGGATTAAAATCAAGGCCAAAGGCCGACCTCACCGGGGAATCTCCCCAAATATATTTTTTTTTCTGTACCACACCTGTCATCAAGGTTTTCACCATTAAAAAACGGCCTGTCGAAAAAACGGTGCGTGGATAGTGACATGTCTGTTGGAACTTGGCTTCTTTTGGGCAGCAAGCAATTTAGGCCTCTAACCCTCGTTTCCATCAGAGCGCTGTTGTGAGGCTGAGTACTCTTTGATATCATGTGTTAACAGCTTGAATGCAAGTCTTGTTACTTTTTTTCAATTTTTTTCTTTAATTATGTAAAAACTCATCATTTACATGGCGTTGTTACTGGAAATGTTTTAAGTTAAGACATAATTTTGTTTTGTTCTTAAGTAGAAATGGCTGGGACACATTTTAGGAGTCTTATATAGATCGGGTTTCAAACGAGGAAATCCATTACCGAATGTCAAGACTCCTTTCCTCTCCAATATATGTATGTGTACTCCAACGCTGATTACTAAATGTACCCAAGTCCTGGGCAATACCACCACGACACATACAACGACAGAACAAAGATCCAGAATGCCACTTCACAGACATATAACATGTTTATTACATTATCTGTACTATAATACAGAATCAGTTCAGACAATTGAAATATCCAGTACCAACTAAAATATATAACAGCTTAATATTCCATAGACTGAATAGTGACAACACAGAAAAATAATGAGAGTCTACACTTCGACTCTATCTATATCCAAAAGTCCAACTGTCCTGGACTAGGACAAAAACCACACTGCTTTATTATGAGTTACATTATATTCAACAAAACATATCACCAAGTAAAACAATCCAAAACAATAATAGTTTTTGAAGTCAACAACCTGAATTGCCCGCCTTCTCCTCTACAGTTAACAGGAGACCCAGGCTGACCAGAACTCAGTCCTGACACCGAACTGGGAGTCGAACACTTAGCGAGGTTGTGACAGAGCGTCGCATGAGGTTTTCAGGACATGCTCTCCAACAAAATGAACTACGCATACCAAGAGTTGCGTTGACATGGGGGCCAATACGAGTAAAGCGCAAACAGGGACGTCCTCGTATAACTTGGCGTCACACCTTCATGGAGGACATCAGAACAGTGGACACCAGGTGGGAGGAGGCTTCAGGCATTGCCATTGACAGATCTTTATGGAGACAGATTGCTGCCCAACGCGCCGAAAGGCGCGGGAGATTCTAAGTCTAAGTAAGTAATGTGGGTATAGTCTGTACTCTCACGCTCTACACACACACACAAAGACACACATACACACACACTAGTTAACCTATTACTCTCTCTCTCTCTTTTCTTTATCTCTATCACTTTTTCAATCAATCACAAGCACACACAGTAACCACAATCATATTGATTTAATGTCTAATTCCTTGTATCGAAACATCAAAACAGACTTATCCTTACAATTAAAAAAAGAACTGTTTTCAATTTAACCTCAATTAAAAAAAAATAAAAATTAACATGCATATTTAAGTTTTAAAAAATTGTTTTTTTCGGAGGGTTAGGCCATTGATAGACGCACTGTCGTAAATCCGGCACTGTATTATTTATTCTTAACGTGCTCTAAGCATACATTTCATAATTACATTTTGTCAGTCCTAAAAATGCGAAAAAAGTGTTAGAATTATTTTTTTTTTCAAAAGTTTCCTACCTATCGAAATTCGGATATATTTCTATCTCATTTGTTGAGGTTCTTGTGGATGCCTCGGGGATGTAGCCCCACATGCCCTCCCTTAAATCTGACCTTATGACTTACTTGTTCCGTGCTCAGATCCTCTCCAAGATAAGTTTGCCAGATCTCATTGTTAGCCCTAATACAAGCTTCTTGTGCTAGAAACAGCTTGTTTTTCGTTTTTAAGGCTATCGTGATGCAGGATTGTTTACACTTAGAATCCACATTCATCAGAAGAAACAAAGTCCTATTTCTGTTTCTTCTATAGCAGGATTTCAAAATGTTAATGGCAGTACATTCATAAATCCTGAAATGTTAGAGTATAAGACTATTATTGCAGCTACATTTGCATGTTGTGACGTCTTTATAAAAATGCTAATATTACGTTACGGTTACGCCACTTGATCTTATCTTATATAATACAGACGTTACTTCAAAAAAGAAGATGATTACGTCCTACGCGTCATGCATTTAGTCATGCATATTAACCAATGACTTAAATTCTGCCAAGTCACTGGTTTTCCTTCGATTTGTGTTATCAGGCTGAATATTGTTTGTTTTTTACCAGGAGAGTAAGAAAAGAAAGTTAAAAAAAAATCCCTTAAATAGTATAAATCATATGTAAGGGAAATAACTCCGCACTTACAAATGTATGTGTCGTGAATTTGTTAAAATCGATTGCCGTCCCTAGTGTTTGTTTACATTTGTGAATTCACCTGATCTATGTGTACTGACCATATTCCGTGTCTTGACCTCTGCTATGTGTGTAGTTATTGTCGTCATTAAGTGAAATAAAGCTTTAGATATTGACATGGTTCTTAATTATATTACGACAATATGACTAAATAATATACTGCGTTTACCAGTTTTCAATATCAATCAAAATAATTAACTACCAACGTCTGATTGACCGACCAACGTCTGATTGACCGACCGACGTCTGATTGACCGACCGACGCCTGATTGACTGACCAACGTCTGATTGACCGACCAACGCCTGATTGACCGACCAACGCCTGATTGACCGACCAACGCCTGATTGACCGACCAACGCCTGATTGACCGACCAACGCCTGATTGACTGACTAACGTCTGATTGACCGACCAACGCCTGATTGACCGACCAACGTCTGATTGACTGACAAACGCCTGATTGACTGACCAACGTCTGATTGACTGACCAACGTCTGATTGACCGAACAACGTCTGATTGACTGACCATCGTCTGATTGACTGACCATCGTCTGATTGACTGACCAACGTCTGATTGACCGACCAACGTCTGATTGACTGACCAACGTCTGATTGACTGACCAACGTCTGATTGACCGACCAACGTCTGTTTGACTGACCAACGTCTGATTGACCGACCAACGTCTGATTGACCGATTAGTTATTTTTGAAATAAAGAGACTAGGGAGACTAGGAACGAGAGTACAAGAAAGAACGAGAGAGACAGAGAAAGAGAGAGAGGCAGAGAGACAGAGAGAGAGAAAGAGAGAGACCAAGAGAGAGAGAGAGAGACAGAGGGACAGAGAGACAGAGAGAGACAGAGGGAGAGAGCGAGAGAGAGAGAAAGAGAGAGAGAGACAAAGAGAGAGACAGAGGGAGAGAGAGAGTGAACGTTAGTATGAGAGAGAAAGAGAGAGATAAGGAGAGAGAGACAGAGATAGAGAGAAAGGGGAGAGAGTCAGAGAGCGAGAAAGAGAGAGAGAGAGGGTGAGAGAGAAAGAAAGAGATAGCGTTATTTAGAGAGAGAAAGTTGAGCATAATAATGAAGTCGGTCGTGAGTAGAGAGACAGAAAGCGGTAGAGAAAGAGAGCACTATCTACAATCCAATAGTGTGAGAGCCACTGAGCAAAAGATAGATTTATATAACGAGAAAGAATACAAGAGTTAAAAGATAGAGAAATATCAAAACTATTACAAAATATGTACAAAATATATTACAAAGCATAAATAAAACATTGACAATACCTCTTATACTTTTGAAATTTGGCCTTGACATTTTCAAGCATATCGATTTTCTGTTTTCTCTTTTCTTCTTTTAAAACATGACGTGCAAACAGTGACGTCCAAATCAGACGCTTCATGGAAATACAGTCAAACAAAAATGTAACTAAAAATAAATATATTAAGGGACATCATCATTTCTATAAACTCAGTAATATCGTCAAACATAACTGTTAAAAATTTATATATAAAATTACTTACCTCCTGTTTCGTCCAGTAAAACAAAGATGCTTTGAATTGTCTTTTCTCAAGAGCGTGTATAAACAGTCTTATAAAACAGCCTGTAATTTTTTTTTAATGTTTAAAATGTATCAGTATAGTTACATCATAAACTGTGAACTATTTTTTTCCCAATTTACACGATACTAATTTCTCTTTAAAAAATAAAAGCAGAATTTCATATATGAAATAGTACGGTAATATTACTTTATTACTCAAATGTATGTACTTAAGAAACAAGGTTATCTAAAGAATCGAAACACCAAAACTAGTCAAACACAGTGTCACAACATTCAGATGGTATGATGTCACGATGTGTTGTGATGCCGGGGATTTTACTTGAATTCAATAGTTAACAAAAAATGAAGATCTAGAATCACAATTGACAATTCTTTGATAAAACAAAACTCTGGAACTTTATTAAATACAACGTAAGTGCAGTTATGTACAAATTACAAATCAATGAGCATGGAACATATTACAAAGGCTTTTCAAACAGAGCTCTTAGAAACGTGACTAGCTACAAGGACTTAATATTATCGACTGACTTTTACTTTCTTACCATCGCCAATTCTCTGGCGCTAACTCTTTTCAAAAATGTCTTTGTTTAAATTCAAATCAACCAATAGATTTCAAACATACTAATTAAGTCCCTTGGGTAAATCCTGACTTGAATGACAAGTGTCTAAATTTGAGGATTAAATCCCGAGACTCATGTCGAGGGCTTATATTACTTTCAAAAGTGAAATGTACAAACAATTCTATAATGTAATCTGTGACATATTACCCCCCCCTCCATTTAGCATTTGTATGGTAATAGAAATGCTCATATGTATTAAAAATATTTAAATATACACAAAATACCATACATGAAATTATAGAAAAATGGTTGAGGTAACATATGACAAAATAAAGTCAACTTGGAGATAAAAAAAATGTAAATGCAGTGAATAAAATTATTGATGACTTTGAACACCTGTTTCACTATACAAGTGGTTATGAAAATGAGACAATGCTTGTCATGAACAATATCAAAAGTTGTACAAAGCATAAATCTTGAATTGAATAAGTTATGAAGCTTCATGATGAAATTAAAATATGACATTATAACTCATTTGTGAAAATGTGTACATGGAAAAAAATATATTGCATATGAAAAATTGACATAGAAAAATAATTGTGATAGTACATGACAATCTTCTGAGAAAATAATACTCAATGTGATATAAATCTCAACATGAAAAATTCCAATTGTCTGTCATGTATCTGTACTATCATAATAGGATATATGCAATAATATTCGACCGGAAATAAAATACCTGAAATAAAATGCACATGATTTAAAAATTAAAATGTCTGATGCATGTCATATGCAAAGATGCTGAAACATAATAAACAAAGTATCTTGAATGAGTGACTTTCCTCAGTGTGTTGCTTGGTGCTGAAATAAATATAACATCTGATATAGAGCTCCTGTGGAAAAAGTGAGTAAACAAATTAATTTATTAATTAAATATAACTGGATAATGTTCTTCCTTGACGAGTATGAATGATAATGGATCAAGTGACACTAAATATGGTATAGTACATATATAAAATGTAAGTGTGAAGTTCAGAACCCTTCTGAGTTGCCGTCATGGATGTGTGTACGCGTTTTCTAAACTTGAAGAAAATGTCTTTCAGTTTATGAAGCTGTTGTCTCCATGTCATAATGATCTCACAGATAATGTCTGATTGAACCGCGTTTGAGTTTGGTGAAAATAAGAACTGTCCGAAACCAAAACTCAATTTTCTGGTTGATGAACTTTGACGCTGTAGAACAATGGTAGCAGAATGCTTTGCATTAGAATGTTCAATAGAGCAATGACTGAACATGTCTGAGTTCAATCGGTCAGTACAGCAATGTTGAAGAAGTTCATTTGTTCCTTTCTGAAGAAAAGTTGCCCCTTGAGTAGAAGGAGGATGAAACTTGGTGTTGTCAATGTTGTTGCTCTCTGAGTTTCTTTCAAATTGCAGTACTGGAAATGTTTCAGAAACACTGGTAAAGAAATCTGCATGGTCTGGAAACACTTTAGTGTCTTTCACTGTTTGTAGTGTTATGTCATCCAGAGTGATGACCTTTGGAATGTCACTTTGATTTGCTGCTGCTATGTCATTCAGAGTGATGACCTTGGGAATGTCAATGTTATTTGATGTCGGTAATGAAACATCTATCTCAGGAATGGGTGTTGATGATGTTTCTTCTTCCTCAGGAATAGTTGCTAAGCTTGTAAAATGTTCAACTTCTGCCTTGATGTCTTCATTATCTGTTTCATGGTAATGTTCAAACATATGAACATGAAATACTTTGGTAACCTTGTTGACATTGATTTCATAAAGCAGGTTGGAAATCTTTCTGATGATGTGGAAAGGACCTTGCCATTTGTAAAACAGTTTGTTACTGAAATCTGGTAACAGTAATTTGACTTGATCTCCTTGAGCAAAATATCTTGATTTCATGTGTTCATGTAATATTCTTTGACTTTCAATGTTCTTGGTTGTAATGGCTTCTTGAGTTGACTCACATTCTTTCAGATGAGGAATACTTGTATGAGTGGTAGAGTCAAGTTGAAAAGTTTTTCTTTTGTCTGGTATAGCCAAAGTTGATTGAATAAAAATTTCTTTGTTATCTGCTTCTGATTCTGGTTCATGAGACTTGTCTTGATTGACTTCAGTTTGACCAGTTAGAGTTCTTGTATCATTGTTGGAGACTCTGGGCATGTCGTCTTGTTCTTCAAAGTTCAACAATGGATATTCGGGAATTGGAGGTGGACTTATGACCGGTAGGGATGGGCTTGATGTAACTGGGGGTGTCCATGTTGAATGTTCTTGATTATTGCTGGCTACTGGACTAGTAACTGGTTCTGTTGCATTCTGCATAACTTGAGTAACTGAGGTAGCCATGTGATTATTTTGGCTAACTTGTTCAGGTGCCAAATGTTCTTGTTGTCTGGACATGGATCTTGTCATTACTGCCAAATATTTTTGACCTTGTTCTATGGCATTTGTACATTCAGCAAGTTCTTGAGGAGTGCATTCTTTAACTCCTTCTATGTTTCCAATAATTAGGTCCACTGGTAGATTGGGTGTTACTAATGCTTTTGTTTGACCACTGAAGAATGGTGTAGTAACATAAATGATGGCCTCAGGTAACTTGCTGACAGTTCCGTTGAATGCAGTGACTTGGACATGGTTGCCTGTGAAACGGTTTGCGTGTACGAAGCGTTCATGTACTAATGTGGACGTGCTTCCGGTGTCACGAAGAACTTCCACCTTCTTGTCTCCTACAAAGCCTGGATAAAATTTGAGACCATTGGACTTTGCAATGACTGTCATAGTTGAGTGCTCATTGTAATAGCTTCTGTTAGGCATATATTGTGGTCTGGAGTCCTGTGAATGACTTCTGTAGCGAGGTTTGTTGTTATCTGGTTTATTATTTCTAGGTGCTTTGTTGAGATTGTATTGCTCTCTATTGCTGTATCTTTGAGTTGGTGATGTGGGTCTATCAAAATTTAGATTTTTGGAGACTGCCTGTTTTTTCCAACATTCATGAGTTTGGTGACCCTTTTTATGGCAAAATGAACATTCTGTGGTTCTGCTGCGGCATTGAGACGTGAAATGCCCTAGTTTATGACATTTGTTGCATTTGATTTTGTCATCTGACTGATATCTTGCATTTTTGTCTTGAGCAAAGCAGACAAAATTTTCTTCAACAGATGGTTTGACTGACTTGTTTGGATAGGCTGCTCTATATTGTCTGATGATCTTGGTTAATGTCTGTATATCAGTAGGATTTCTCTCTATAATGTAGGATTGAATATCTTCTGAGTGAGCATGGGTGATGTTGTCGATAATAATATGTTGACGAAGAGCTTGGTAACTTTCTTCTATTTTCGCCATGGATACCCATCTATCAAACCACATTGACATATTAGCTACAAAAATTTGAGGATCATCATTTTGCTGTGGCCTTTCATTATAGAATTTCTTTCTATAGTTGGCTGAGGTTGCTCCGTATTGGCGCAGTAGAGCTTCCTTGATATCAGAGTAAGTGCTGCGTTCATTGATGGACAGTTGTGAGCAAATGTTGACAGCTTTGCCAGTCAAAAGGGTGAGGAGTGAGCTCGACCAATGTGCTTCAGGTAGACCGGATGTTGTAGCTATTTCTTCAAATCTTATGAGATACGAGTCCATATTGTCAATGTTTTCGTTGAAAGCCGATATTTTGTTCATTAATCTATATTTGTCAAACATATTTGATTGACCTTGAATTGGAATGCTTTCTTTATTTTCTTTATTTTGTTTTTCGAATTCCATTTTTTCTTTTTCATGTTGCCTTTGTTTCTCGGCTTCTTGCCTTTGTTTCTCGGCGTCTTGCAATTTTTTTTCTTCTAATTGCATGCGTTTTTCAGATTCTTGCTCTTGATATTCTTTCTCTTCTTGTTTCTCTGCCCACTGGTCTGGCTTTGAAATTTGCTTTTCTTTGGCAAATTCTATTAATTCGAAGAATCGTTGTGTTCTAGAACTGGAAGCCATATTTAATTTCTTTGTTAGTTTCTTGTATTGGAGCAAAATGTTCAATATCTGGATTTTGGCTTTATCTCAGATATAATAATAATATAGATCTATTGAGCCGATGTACTTTTTACTGGTTTAACAGTTGGTTAAATCTGGTCTTCTTTATAACGCCAGTTATTTGATTTACTGGTCTTTTTTATACTGCCAGTTATTTGCTTTACTGGTCTTTTATATTGCCAGTTATTTGCTTTACTGGTCTTTTTTATAATGCCAGTTATTATGTATATTGGTCTTATTCCTTTTGCCAATTACATATAATAATAGTTTTCGTGAGTTAGACGTAACTCTAACGAAAATCTTTATAAAAGAATTATCGATAACCAACTGACCTGTTAAACACAGAAATTCTGTCCTCCGTTAAATAAGAATGAAGTTCCTTTGAAGAGTTTAGAAATTGGTCCCAGATCTATATAGATCTTGAATAAATTTCGTTAAAGTTGTCCATGAACTTTTGTTAGTCGGAGAGTGCCAAATATGTCACAACATTCAGATGGTATGATGTCACGATGTGTTGTGATGCCGGGGATTTTACTTGAATTCAATAGTTAACAAAAAATGAAGATCTAGAATCACAATTGACAATTCTTTGATAAAACAAAACTCTGGAACTTTATTAAATACAACGTAAGTGCAGTTATGTACAAATTACAAATCAATGAGCATGGAACATATTACAAAGGCTTTTCAAACAGAGCTCTTAGAAACGTGACTAGCTACAAGGACTTAATATTATCGACTGACTTTTACTTTCTTACCATCGCCAATTCTCTGGCGCTAACTCTTTTCAAAAATGTCTTTGTTTAAATTCAAATCAACCAATAGATTTCAAACATACTAATTAAGTCCCTTGGGTAAATCCTGACTTGAATGACAAGTGTCTAAATTTGAGGATTAAATCCCGAGACTCATGTCGAGGGCTTATATTACTTTCAAAAGTGAAATGTACAAACAATTCTATAATGTAATCTGTGACACACAGCAAAGTCCAACCAACGCACTCGCTCATTGAATCGAAACCCCACCCGTCTTCTGTTCCTGTCGTCAATAAGACTATACCTTAAGTCTCCAGTGTTTGTTCCACAGCTTTTGCTTTATACATATATATATAAAAGAAAGAAAGATATCTTATATGCTGAGCTTGTGGAAGGAGTCAGACCCAAGGGCCGCCCAAGACTAACATACAGAGATGTCTGCAAGCGAGACATGAGAGCCACAGGCATCAGCGAAAGTATGTGGGAAAACATAGCCAAAGACCGGAGTGCATGGAGACAGACTGTGCGTGCTGGGACAACCCTTGCTGAGAACAAAAGAATTGAAGCGGCCTTCATCAAGAGGGAAAAAAAGAAAGCTGCCCTGTCCGATAGCCCTGAATCAGAGGCATACACATGTACGAATTGTGGCAAAGTCTGCCTTTCTAGAATTGGCTTGATTAGCCACACCAGATTCTGCCCCGTCTCAAGAATTAAGCCAAAACCAGTGACTCATTTGGGCGCATCCATTGCCTTTCGAGACAAAAAGGAGCCATATATATATATATATCTTCGTCGTATTCTCATTGTTTCTAATATTAATAATATGACATAACTAACTCAACACAATCTTTATATATACATATATATCGATGTATCTATACATCTTTCTTTTTCTCTCTTTCTCCTTCACTCTCTTTCTCTCTCTCCTTCGGTATATATACTTATATATATATATAATCCATGGTACTGCTTATCAATCTCCAAGTCAGTATGTCTATGGTATAAGTGACTATATATCAGTGTTTTACCTAATTTATCATTTGGCAGAAAATCAGGGTACTTTTCATGGTATTGTTGCTCAGGGCAGATGGTATCAGCTATCTAAGTAAAAACAAAATTAAGAAAAACATAGAATATAAATTTATTTTTTTAAGTTTATACGAAGTGAAATTGTATCAATTCTTTTGGATTAGTCATGTCATTAAATTTGTAATAGCTCTAGACTAGCAACAACACATCAAAACGATTTGAAACATGTGTTTATGTTTAGCGTTATTTCATGCTGTAAGATCTCTTAACTCTTTCTCTCCGTAATTATTTTCCTCATTCCGATAGTAATATACATTTTGCTCATTTGTATTTCACTATCCCGTTATGATTAAGCTTTAAAAACTTTTTTGTTTGTTATTAGAAAATGTTTATATTTGGTATCAAATTATAGGAGAATGCATGCTCTTTTTTACACAGCACAAATTAAAGTTTATAAGTGAAAAAAAAATCAATTTAGTTTAATGGGGTCAAATCAACGATGACATCGTCGATTAGGAGAGAAAGAGTTAATAAGCTATGATCCTATCAAATATCTTGAAGAAAATGGAGGGTTGGGAGAAAAGAAAAGAATATCTCTAATTGGTTTTGGATGGAGCATTTCTTCCAGAAATCATTTTCGTAAACATTTAGAATGTTTCCTTATGCTGTATATAATTATACAATACTAGCAGTGTGGCACCGGCTAAACCCGTTGATTCGTTCTTATGCTTTTTTAATTTTTAAGTCGTAACACCCCCTTTACTAGGATGGCTGCCTGGTCGTGCGGTTTGCGCGCTGGACTGTCGTTCAGATTTATCGATGGTCCCGGGTTCAAACCCTGCCCGCTCCCATTCCCCCGTCGTCCTGCGTGAGGTTTGGACTAGGAAATAATTATCTTCAACTCTGAAGGAACATCCGAAACATGTAAAACATTTTACAAACATTTTTACTTTAGTTCAATTATATAAACATTTCTAGCCCATAATTTGGTGTGGTTTTTACAATAAGGTTTGACGGCCGGGTTTCTTTCTTTTTGTCTCTCTTTCGCTGTCTGAAACCCCAATTTTGTTGTTTGTTTTGTTAACCTTGTGCATCGGAATTTCTTCCACATTGACATGAAAAATCAAGACCTAGTACCATTTTTCAATTAGGTGAATTAGTGTATTGATTAATGCATCAAACTAAAACAGATATGGACTTTATGAATTGTTGCTGTTTATCAAACTTCGCCATTTGATATTGCTTGTAGTATATTTTCAAATATATTAGGTCTCTAACGGTTAAACTCCTGAACCTAGTACATTGATTACATAAAAGACGCAATATTTTTACTTAAGGTCAATAGCTGGAGATTCAAAAATTTAAAAAAAGTAGAAATTATAACTTAAAATTTCTGATTAATTGTTGAGTTTATTTACAAAGATAATCAGGTATTGTAGATACTAATCTTTCATTAAATTTACCAGAAAAATAATAATAAATTCTTACTTTTTCAAGTTTCTGAGTGATAAAAGAATGAGGTTTGTACAGATCCAACAGTTTTTCCAGAAAATTTGTCTTGAATTCAGTTACAAGCATGCGTAATACGTTTTCAAGACTATCTTCGTCCCAACTGAAAATCTGAAATCACAAAGATACTATTCTAAACAGAACCATATACCTTATAAAAATTTGATTATAGATTGGTAGAAAATGGTCGAAATGAATGGAAATTTAGCTAAAAACGGTTATAAAAATTTCTGATAGATAATTATTTTTAAATATATAGATTTTATATATAGATAATGTTCCCCATTATACACTTTTAACTTCGATTTTTGGGGTATTTAAGTGTTATGCTACTTTATATATTCTTATGTAATAATCTTATACCTGTAATAAAATTAATTTTGTGAATATTCTAGCATAAAAATTAGCTGTACCATAACTTAGTGGAAGTATTTTGATAAAAATTTGGTTTCTAAGACGTTAAAAATCCGGGACATTATTTTAACGATAATGAAATTTTTGGGACGTTTTAAGCTTAAAGTGAGTTTTGAAAGAAAAATTTAGAGTATAAATGTTTGTTTGTTTCATGAAATATCCCTGACAACCGATATTCGGTAATAATTTTTTTGCTAAAACAAGAAAATTAATCTACTATATAAAGTAGAATGTGAGGCGTATGTATGTACGTTATGAATAGAAATAAAAACCGCTTGACCAATCTTGATAAAACTTGGCAGGAATGTTCCTTGGGTACTAACTTAGACCGTAGTGTATGTATTGTAGCCCTAAAACAAACTAAGACCCTAAAAAAAATAAAGTTGTCCGACTCTATTAAAGCTATAGTATTTTATGGATCTAGGCTTTGATCACAATGTTGACATGAGAAAAGATCGAAAGGATTTAGATCTAGATCTAATTTTAAGAAGTACACTTTGCGCAGATAGTTTTTTTAGTTTGACACATGAAAATACAAAATATAGTCTATTGATCTCATTATATAATAAAATTAATCTTCAAATTTTTGTTTCAAAAGCATTTTTACATAAATTCCTTCCATATAACTGCGAATTCAGAGCGTCCTGACTTACTTATAATACCATTTATTTAACAAATCGGGTAAACCCGTTTTAATTGTAGTTTATATCCTATTCATCTATCGCTATTTTCGTTTTTAATAGATATGAATGTATCGGCTTCGGGCAAACCTATTTTCGCAAAACTAATTTTATTTTCGTAGCGAAAGAGAAAAAACTTGAAAGGATCATTAGCTAAGTTTAACATACATCTATATCCAATCCACTAGAGTAGTAAACACAAACTAGGACCCGCCTGCCGTGGGTAATGTCATGCTAGTTGTTATATATATATATATTAGAAAAGAGATTTTGAACAATCAATGTGCGTAAGTAGAATGTATAAAAATTCTGTTAATTAAATTTCTGCGACGACTGGTCATTTTTTATGTCCAAAACAAAATCCATAACATTCCCTCACAATAAAAAGTATATTGTGCAGGAATATTAAATGTCAAGTAAGTCTTAAGAGTGATTTTCAACAACCGTTTGTAGTAAAAATAATTCTTTCTCATTTTAAATTTCTGAGCATGCTACATCATGGTAGGCATCCCCATCATTTATGATGCTGCCAAGCAAGGTAAGTGAACTTGTTCAACTCTTCGCCAACTCTGACGGGGGCACCCTTTGTCTTATATCCCACTCGCAAAATTTTAGTCTTATCCAAGTTTATGCGGAGGCCAATTTTGGTTGCCTCTCTATCTAGGCTTTTCGTCATTTCTTGTAAGCATTTATTTGTAGCCCCGAGTAGTGCAACGTCATCGGCATAGTCCAAGTCCGTCATTCAGTTTTGTTCACGCCGTGGAATACCAAAGGCAGTCTGGTTCATTGCTCTCCTCATTATATTATTTATAGCTTTTATATAGCGCTACTTTCATGCTTTTAGCATGCTCAGAGCGCTTTGGTCCAATCTGATTTGTGTGTGTGGGGGGGGAGGGGGTATCTAGGAGTTGGTTTTCGTGCGCCTATAGGCGCTCAGTAAACACAACTCTGCCCGAGTCGGGTGTCGAACCTCGAGCCCCCTTCTAGGTAGCCAAGCCAAGCCAAGTTCAAGCGCACTTATCCTCTAGACCTTGCTTCCCACCAGTCGAGTAGTCGATGGCTAGGAGGAAAAGGAAGGGAAGTAAGATGTCTCGATTGTAAAAAACTCTGTTGTTCCTCCTTCTGTTTTAATGCAGAAACTAGATTGACTGAATAGGTGTCGTAGGAATTGGACGATTTTTTTCTGGGATGCCGTATTCTCTATTTTCCATAGTGATTCTCGGTAGACACTATAAACGCTTTCTTAAAGTCTACGAAACTGATCGTTAGCCATTGCTGGTATTCAAGACTTTGTTCTATGATATTTTGTAGAACGAAGATCTGCTCTTCACATGATCTGCCTCTTCGGAAGCCTTCTTGTTCTTCCCTGAGCCTTTCATCTACAGAATGTTGAAGCCGTCTCAGCAAAACAGTGCTGAAAACTTTGCCCGGGACAGAGAGGAGAGTAATGCCTTTAAGTTGTTGCAGTCTGCCAAGTTGCCCTTTTTTGGAAGCTTTACAATCACTCCCTTTTGCCAGTCCTCGGGGACTTTTGAAGTGCGCCAACAGAGATTTGGGAGATCAGTCATTCTGTTAACAATGTACTGACCTCCATGTTTTAGCATTTCTGCTGACATCGTGTCTAGCCCTGGTGCTTTGTTGTTCTTTGGCACTGCAATGGCCATGGTAACCTCCTCAGCAGTTATTGGGTCTGTCTTGATGTTGAAATCTCAACCTTACTGAACCAAATCAAAATGTAATATAAGAGAAATACTAAATAGTTGCTGGGTATTAATTCGCTTCTCATAAGAAATCCGGAACAACCTATTATTTACAGATACTAGAATAATTGCGACGTTTTAGAAGAAAAATTAAAGCTAAAATCATATTTTCAATAATCTTTTTTTTGCGATCTAAACGTAACGAGAACAGACAGACTGACTGACTGACAAACAAAACGAACTAATGTAAGCGAAGAGGTCACTCTAAAAAATGAAATCGGAGCATTTATTACTTAAACATTTTTTAGGGGCTTATATTAGTGACATGCGGCCGCATGCATAATGCATAAAAGTTGATTTTTTTTTAAAATGTGCGTAATATTTGCATTAGCCTTTAAAAACAAACATTTTTTTTTTCATTTCTCTTCTAGTGCTTGAAAACTCTTCTGAGTGTTATAGACGGACCGACGAACTTTTTACACAAACACAAGAGCGGCTTTTCCCCTTACGGTGGGGGTCTATAAAAAATATAGTAAACAAAATTTTTGAAAAAAAAATTACATATTTTTCGTTCCATTTTGTATCCACATAATTCAGTGCTAGACCCACGTAAAAAGCATCTATTTCTATTTCTATAGGTTCATTTCCATTGCGTTTTTCACAAACGACACGTTGAAGTCCATATTGTTGTACTACTCCTGAATGTAGCCAAAGAGAAGAAAATATTAATGAACATTTTCAACAGTTACGTTTTTTTAAATATGAACAATTGACCTCTGGCCAGATGTTTTGATGACTTTGTTTGCGAATAGGTGAAAGACGCAAATTTGGGACATGATGTCGCATGTGCCAGGGTTAAATCAACGATGACGCAGGAGGCTGCGAGACCGGAGAATCAACTTTAGATGTAAGACTTATTACTTAGTGTTCGATAAAGTAGGGGTTCCTTACTCCTGCATCCCCTGCGATCTCGTAGGCCTATTGTCTTAGTTATTACCGTAATAAAAAAGAATCTGTGAATGAAAGCCCCTCAAAGTTTTAAAGAAAATGGATCAACTGCTCTCGAATAAACTATTTGAGACTTATATGCAGTTAGGGCAGAAAATGGGCATTGGACTGGAAAACATCAATCTCGATATAGGTTAAGACAGACATCATGTGCAGCTTAGCACTTTCCACCTATTCGCCAAAAAAAGTCGTCAGAACATCTTGCCAGAGGTCAGGCTTCGATCACAAACAGATCCCGCAGCCTGCCTCTTTAATGCAGACTTTGCCAGTATGGACCTATATCTTTCACGCCTTCATAACGTACAACATTACTAGTGAATAGTTGTAAAAGTGGTTTATTTGTAATGAAATCAACTGATTGCATCAGTGATTTTGAAAATTAGATTTTTCGCTTTTAGAAAAGATAAAAGTAGCCGTTGCATCAAAACTTTGAAAAGGTCTAAAATATCAGGATGTCGGATTTTCACTCTCTTTTCTAGTTTACAAGATCTAAACGGGACGGACGGACCACACAAAACTAATAGCGTTTATTCCCCTTTCGGGGGCCGATAAAAATTGTCATAGTCTTACCTTCATAGATGTGTTTTCTTAACATTTCAACTTTACAAGCATCTTTTAATGTCAAAATATTTCCTGCACGCATGTCACTAAAAATAGAAACAACACATTGTAAGCAACTCCAATAAATTCTGATTAGGCAGACAAAATTGTTTTCGGGAGAGGGGGGTTTGAAGGGGGGGGATTATTTTTCTAATCCCCCCCCCGCCATATATATGGGGGTTTTTAATACAAAATCCCTCTTGGCTACACTCAAAATCTGGTGTCTGTTGTATGCTTTAGTATTATATTGAAGAGAGGGTTTACCGTAAAAAAAAATAGAGTGGGTTTTAAACTCAAAACCCCTCTTGGCTACGCTTATGACATTTTTTTTGTTTGTTTTATAAATGAAGGGGGTTTCAACCTCAAAACCCTCTGGAGGTGGATATTTTAAAACGGAAATCCCCTATGGCGGCGTTTGGGCTAGTGATGGTTTAACATTAAAATCTCATATCTAAAACAGGGGTTCTCAACCTGTGGTTCGCGACCATTTGTCAGGGGTCGCCTTAGACTATCGGAAATTTGGATTTTTATTTTACTTTTCATCAGAATTTTTTATTATTTTTTTTGGAGTGTCTAACAAGCATAATTGCACCATAGTTGTTACACACTGTCATTTCTAGTAACAAAAGAAAGGAACATTATGGAACGACAGTCAAACTTCAATTTAATAAAATAAAATATGATAGCGACATATTTAGGAAGACGGATATTTTGTTAGTGGCACTTTGAGTTAGTGAGTGTAACATCATTGTTTGAAGGTATTGTGATGGGTTGCTAAATCTGTATTGTAGTCAAAACTGTAGATGCTTGTCAACTTGTGACAATTACTCAGCAAGCGTTCGAGTTTTCTTGTTCGGGTGTATTTCAGTGCAGTAGAATAACAACACAAATAAGAACCACCGGTTTGTTAACGAATAAAGAGATGCAGTCAATGCTGAAGAACAGTTCATAAGATATATAATCTAATAAGAAGATGGCCACAGTCAAAGTCTCTGTCAAGTAAAAACACGTCTTTACCCTAGAGGATTCTATCGCTGACTTTCCAGTCTCTAATCCAAAATATCCCAAGCGTCACTAGTCCCGTTTAATATACGTCTTCTATGGTGCGTCGCTAACTAACTAATACTATAAACTAGGTGCCTAACAGTATACATGTTGTTGTTTTTTCATTGATTACTTCTAGATAATGCAATGTAACTTTAATTTATGCCTCTAGTCTGAATACATTAAGGAGTTTTCCAGAGGATATCATATGGAAAAATAAGACTTTATTGATGTTATTAGAAGCATAGTGCAGTGGGCAGGAGAAAAATATGCCAAACAGAGAAGGTTCAAGCACACATGTTTGACGCCGCTGTAGATGTTAAAAGATTCAGATCGGGCTTGATAAAATTTCACTGTACATTTGATTTCCTCTTGCACTTTTGTAGTTTGGGATGGCATCCTATATTTCTAAGGAGTTTCAAAATGCCACTTGAGCTGACCATGACGAAGCTGAACAAATAATATTTCATGGATCTGTTTCCTTTTCGGAATTTCTCAAGCAACAGTCTTAGAGAGAATATCATATCTATAAGGGATCAACTATCTATACGTGTGTGTCTCTTTTTATGAGACTCTTTGTTCGGGAAGGTGTTCGATATAAATACACCCTTAAGAACTCCCTTGGAGTCTTTGGAATTGACTTCAACATCTGTTATCTCTCCTATGGACGTGAAGCAGTGAATGTAAGGGTTAGGATTAAAAAGAAAACGACCCACCAGCGTCTTGTGTATTTAAAATTGTGAACTGTTTTTAACCGTTATAGTAAAAGAAAAGAATCACTTCGTTCTAGTTTAAAATGTAATGCTAGCAAAATGGCATAGGCTACCCTAGTTGTGCTTGCCAAATTAGTAATCAAATATCACATTTTGAAGGCAGAGTTTTTGTTTTTTGTTTTTTTTTAAAGCTTAAGATGCCTCATTATTATGGGCTTTTGATACTATTAATTTTTACTACAATACAATTATTATTATTTTGTTAGAAACGAACAGATTATTCCTTTTTGGTACTGCCAAGACGGAGCTTCTTTAGTAACAAAATTCATTAGTATATTACTGTAAAACTTTACCATAAGTTCGTAATCTGTGAAATCAATTAAATTGTACTTGCCCTTTACGTTCCTGAAAATAGAAATGGTTTATAGAGTCCTCATTAAATGAATAAAAAAAATATTCCTAACCACAGCCACACTATACAAACAGGTTGTGGTGTATGGGGTTCTGTAGGAGAGGAGTAGTAGCTCTGTCAACTGGGCAGTCGGGCTCCCTGAGCAGCTCATTGACCTTAGTTTCCACTCAGAGTCCAGCTCTAGCCTGTCGCTCTAGACATTTTCTGCATTGGGCGACACCCTTGTACACCCACTCGACTGACGGGCCAAACCAGGTGAGGGTTAGCCAGAGCCAGTATCTGGTGAAAGTATGGTCTCCGTCCACCACCAGCATGTGAAGTCCAGTTGTCCAGTTGCGGCTGCATGGCGCTCAAGTCGATTTGGACTACCAGGGCCATCAGGCGTCAGCTAGCAAACGCCGCGGAACGTTTTGGAGCATTGTGGGACACGTAGAGCACACTGGTCATCCACTGCACCCCAAACCAGGTCCAGTTGTCTGGGCTCTGTTCCGCCACTGGATATAGCTGGCAAGGGGCGAGAGAGTGAGGCTGTTTCAGAGCTAATCTACCATACTATAATAAATTTTCAACGTGCAAACCACATACAAACAGGTGGTTCCAGGTTCATATCCTGTTGAAAATAGGATTGTTACTTTTGGGACATTTAAGCGCCTCTGAATCCACCCAGCTCTAATGGGTAGCTGATATTAGTTGGGGGAAAATTAAAGGCGGTTAGTCGTTGTGCTGACCACTTGACAGACTCATTAACCACGAGGATCTGCTCTTAATCGACAGATCTGAAAGGGGAGCTTTAAATTTCACTTACACTCAAACACTACACACAGGCATATATACGCTAGAGCGGCTAGCTTAATCTCACACTTGTGTTAGTAAGTAATGCATATTTAATAGTTATAATTTGTTTGTTGTAATTGGTTCCAGAAACTAAAACTACTACATAAAGCTTGTTATTTATTAAAAATAAATTTTTTATGATCTAGTGCACTATAAGTATCCAAGTATCTTTTTATAATTTTTAATAAATTACATAAATATTTTTATGTCTCTCTATATTCTATCGAAACTTGAAGATAACAAAACAAATATATTACCCCGAAGACTAGTTTAACATAGTCAATATATTCTTTATCAACGTCCTCTTCGTCATCATCATCATCATCATCATCATCTTCGTCATTATCATCGTCGTCATCGTCATCATCGTCGTCACAATCATCATCATCATCGTCATCTAAACTGGGATCGTTGTTTTTTTCAGAGCTGTCAACATTGTCCTTGCCTTTGAGATGAGAAGCACTAGCGATTTCATGTAAGGAGTTACGTTGAAAGGTTCGCCTTTTACTTCCATAGATGTTTAGTTCACATCTGTATAATTCTGTAAAAAAAAAAAAAATATTCACAGTTAAAAAAACTATTTTTGTGCATAACATATTTTATATTTATGTTCCAATAAAAAATTTTTAAGAATGTGGATCCACGAGGAGTGCCAGAAAAAAAAAAGAAAAAAAGAAACTTTTTTCAAAAACAAAGCTTATCTAAGTGCCACATCATTAGCTAGTAGCAATTGACATGCATTAGTAGTGGAGCACGACGAACATGGTATATTCATGTTCAAGATGTTTCACGTGAGAAACAAGCGTCCACAGTTAAATTGTGGGCAAGAAATCTCGTTATGAGATTTGACCACACGGTCAGAAAGCAGTCGACGTTATGTAATTTAAGGAAGACAGGCGTGTCGTAAGTATTTAAGTATTATCTTATCCTGTCTTATATAATACAGACGTTACTTCAAAAAATAATATAATTACTTCCTAAGCATCCTGCATTCAGTCATGCATATTAACCAATGACTTAAATTCTGCCAAGTCACTGGATTTCCTGGCTAGTTCAGGCAACCCATTCCATGCTCTAAAAGCACTAGGGAAGAAGGAGTATTTGTACAAATTTTTCCTAGCATATGGAATGAGGAATGTGCCTTTATCTTTGTGTCTTTCTGAGTATTTTATTAGATTTTGTTTTTGTATTTGAAGATGGTTCAGTGTTTTATGTATTATTGCTACTTTACTTTTGCGTCTTCTGTCCTGAAGGCTTTCTAAATTTAGTGATTTAACTAAGGCTGTTACTCTAGTCAAATGTGAATATTCGTTTGTTATGAATCTCACTGCTCTTTTTTGTGTCTGTTCTAGTTTCTTAATGTTATCTTGAGTTGAGGGGTCCCAAACAGAGGATGCATATTCTATTATTGGCATAACCAAGGTTAAATATCATTTTAGTTTTATGTTCTTATTTGATTTATAGAAATTTCTTTTAATAAACCCTAATGCTTTGTTTGATTTTATGATAGCTTCATCAATATGGGAATTCCATGACAGTTTTTCATTTATTATAACATATATATATATATATATATATATATATATATATATATATATATATATATATATATATATATATATATATATATATAACAATCTAACCTTTCATTCCTTCTGGAGGAGAATATTAAACTCAAAACCCTCTGGAGAGGGTTTTAACTTATAGCCATCTGGCTATTGGTGTAGGTGAAGAAAAATACCCCAACCCTAGAAAAAAATTCTGGCTCTGCACATTATTATTATTGCTTTTATATAGCGCTACTTTCATGCTTATAGCATGCTCAGAGCGCTTTGGTCCAATCTCATTTGTGGACCGGTGGGGGGGGGGTATCTAGGAGTTGGTTTTCCGTGCTGCCTTTAGGCGCTCAGTAAACGCAACTCTGCCGGAGTCGGGTGTCGACATGTCGAACCTCGAGCCCCCTTCTAGGTAACCAAGACAAGCCAAGTTCAAGCGCACTTAGCCTCTCGACCACGCTTCCCACCATGAGTGCAACAGTTACTTTTAGTGTTCTGATAACAAACTTTTATTGAAAATGAAAATGAAAAAAAGATTTATTGATACATTTTATTTCTCGGACTAAAATTAAAGTTGAAATAGCAATTCAATATATTACTTTCATTTTCGGTTAATTCCACCTTTAGCTCACTGTTGTCATCAACTACAACAAAATACTTGAAGTTTGAATAGACGCTTTCCGATTGCTTGTATTCCTGTGAGATCAAAATTGAGCAACAGTTTATGCAACAAGCTATTTAAACACATATATCTTAATACAAAAATAAAACCATTTAAATTCCATGAATTTTGAAGTCTTAGCTTAATGCCATGTTTGAAATAATTTTTGCACTTATCTGGATAGAGCTGTGATTTCAGAATCATCAGACTAATGCGGTTTTGAGAGTTCCTATAATCAAGTTAACACACTAAAGTAGCATTAAAGTAATACGGTGATAAGTTCGATTGTCTTCAGGTTAATTTCTTCAAACTAATATCAACAAAAAAAAAGCAAGGTTACAAAGACAGTTTGTGTGGAAACAAAAACTTAAAATCGGCCCCCGAAGTGGTCCACCCAGGCAGGCTTCAATATTTTCAGAAAGAACATCCAAATGAAATTATATCAAAGAAAAATGAGAGATAAGAATGGAGAAAGAAGGTTGACAGATCTTGTGTAGTGCCCCAATGGTGCTGCAGATCAAAGGATAGGTGCAAGTGAATGCAAAGTTAGATGTGAACCTGGCCTAATTGGTTCCCCTTTCAGACCTTGTGGTCTATAGGGCAGATGATATAAAGTTCATCTGTTTTTGTGGCCTACGGTTAACGAGGGTCTCATGTGGCCAGCACAACGACCAACCGCGTTTGCTTTTCCCCAACTAATGTCGGGTACCCATTGGGGCTGGGTAGACTCAGAGGCGCCCAAGGATTCCGAAGTTGAAAATCCCAGTCTTCACCAGGATTCGAACCCGGAACCCTTGGTTCGGAAGCTGAGCGCTTTACCGAGCCTCTCCTGGTCTTTAAATAATGCAATTGTTTTGAAAAGGCTTAAACTTTTGATCGCATTATTTTTTAGTTGCTGTAGCAGCAATTTGATTAAGAAAATGAAGTTTATAAGATTACTATTTGTTTTAAATTAGGTCTAACTTATAATGCATACTAATTAGCTTTTTCTCTTTAAAAAACTGCTTGCATAACTGATTTTAAAAATTAGATTTTTCGCTTTCAGGAAAAAAAAAAAGGAGCCGTTGCATCAGAACTTTGAATGGTCTAAAATATTGTGATGTCGGATTTTCAATATCTTTTCTAGTTTACGTGATCTAAACGGGACGGACGGACAGACGGACAGACATTTCGCACAAAACTAATAGCGTCTTTTCCCCTTTCGGGGGCCGCTGAAAATCACTTGTACAAAATAACTAATATAATATTATAGTTAAAAAAAAAAATATCTGTGGCATTCATATTCCCCAACTACTGTAACGCCGTGAAGAGGGGGGGGGGGCGGTGGCTGAGTGGTTAAGCGCTCGGCTTCTGAACCTAAGGTCCTGGGCTCGAATCTCGGTGAAGGCTGTCATTTTGAATTTCGCGTTTTTCAGGGCGTCCCTGAGTCCACCTAACTCTAGTTGGTCCCTGCTCTTTAACCGTTGGCCATAGAAACAGATGACCTTAAAATTATTCTGCCCCATAGATCGTAAGGTCTGAAAGGGAAACTCTACTTTTACTGCAACGCCGTGCAGTCCGTGCTAGAAGGTATGGCTGCCTGGTCGTGCGGTTTGCGCGCTGGACTGTCGTTCGGATTTATTGTCGGTCGAGGGTTCAAACCCTGCCCGCTCCTATCCCCCGTCGTCCTGCGGGAGGTTTGGAATAGGAAGTTAACTATCTTCAACTCTGAAGGAACCTCCGAAACATGTCAAACATTTTACAAACAAACAAAAAATCAACCAAGCTGCAGTGTATTCAGAACAACGCTGCACGAATTGTCCTTAAAAAAACAAGACGAGATTCTGCTACTACTCTCTTGCACACACACTCCGTTGGCTTTCATTGAAAGCGAGAATCGGCTACAAGGTGGCCACATGTGTCGATCTACAATAATCTTTAATACTTCACTCATAGACATAAATAAATATAGACTGGCCAATTTAAGAGTTTTATGAAACGAAAATTTGTGACTTGCAATTTTGTGTACTTTATTATAAAGCATTTATGAGCAGTATAAAAGTGCTTTTTTAACTTTGATACACACCTATATATATTGTAAATAAGGAGGCAGTGTAGCCATGGTGTAGCTTTGTTTAGGTTTAATCTCTAAGAATGAAGATCATGCAACTTTTCATAATTCGGAAATCCGAATACAATAGATATACATGTTTTCAAGTTACATGAAGTTACTTCCTTTTTCCAGTCTATATTTATTTATGTCTATGACTTCACTACAATACTTTAGCGAAATGATCACTCCATATGTCTCATAGAGAGCCCACATTGTAATATTAGTAGTTTAACAATAATTACACATCAAAAACTATATATAAAACTGCTATTGTTCTTTCTATTAAACAATCGTGAAAATAAAAATAAAAATAAAGTATTATTCTTTTTAAATACAAAATAAAATAAAAATATATAATATGGGTTACAATTATTATACAGCGATGTCACGCAACAAAACGGCAGCTTCAAAACCACCACTGCGCTAAAGTGGCTGCCTTAAAATGAAACGTTCTGCTTTGATGTTTGACAATACATATTGAAATGCATCCCCCGTTTTGTAATATGGACTACATTACCTCTTTTAAATCTTCAAATTGTGAGGCCTTTATTACCATTGTGACTTTTTGCTTCAACATGAGAACTTCACTTCCAATGAGATTAGCGACGTGGTCATCAAGCTCGATCAGAAGGCCGCCTGAGTTTTAGAAAGGGAAAAATATATAAACACGTTTTTTTTTAGCAGGCTTATATTAACCCACATTAAATCTCTTAGGTTCGTCTTGTAAAAATATAATATTAATAATAAGAAGACTTGTCTTCAAGTCCGAAGATTAGTGAGGAATGCAGTATTTCCGTGGCTGCGCAGAACAGGCAGTGACCTACATATTTTGCCACACCCAATGCACGCAGTAAAAATCCAGTATAAATTATTTCTCCCGAATCCCATTATGAATTGATGACATTTTTTTTTTTGCAAAATTATATTTTGTCGACGATAATTCACTAATCATTTTTTAAAAACATTAAGACTATGACTAAGACTGCTATATTGATCCTTATGGAAATTTGTTGTGTTTACAAGGTCTCTTTTCTCAATTAAAGACAACACAACAAGACCTAATTGATTAATTCGTTTTATTTATATGGAAAACATAGGCCTACTAAGCGTAGGGCAAATGAGCATTGTGTAGAGCAGGGGTGGGCAAGCTACGACCCGCGGGACACATGCGGCCCGCCGGAGTGTTTAATGCGGCTCGCGGACGACTACAGAAATCAGAACTATTGAAACTGTCTCATTACAAAATGTTTCAAAAAAAAGAAGATTATTCCTATTGTCTATACTTCAATACACTCAGTCAAAAAAAAAAACTACAAACTATCTCAGGCCAGTATGTATTCAATGCTATGGAGAACGGTGTAGTCTCTGTTTGTCCTCAGATTTTCTTTTTGCCTTAAATGTGTATCCCATGGCCTTCGTGATTGACCCCCAGCTTTCTCGTTCCGACGCTGTGGTGAAATGTTGTGATGTAAAAAGACAATATCATTTTTTTTTTAAATCGTAAAATTTGTTTCAGACATTGCTAACTCTTGATGTAATTCCCTTAATTGAAAAGTGAATGTATAATATAGTATAATAAATTAGAATCATATTAATATATATGCGGCCCCCCGTTCCAAAAATTTTTTTTTAAATGCGACCCTCAATGCAAAAATGTTGCCCGCCACTGGTGTAGAGAATCAGGTCATTGGCTAATTTTTTTTTTCCAAACAGTAGACAATAAGCCTTCTATTTTTACAAGTATTGAAAAGCTTAGCTGCAAAACATGTCGGCCTTCCACTCTATCAAGTTTCTTTTATTAATTTCAAACTTTATATCATCTGACTGTGGTTCAACAATTTTGAACACGTTATTTCTGAAACATTACACAATTATTGATTGCACCAAACGAAAAATGAATCATGAAAAAAAAAGAGTATTTAAATAATTATAGCAAAAAGGGAAAGTAATACTTCAGTATTAAGAGATATAACTAATTATTTAGGGTTTGCCTATTGAATAATTATACACGTTTTTTTCTCTCACACCCATTACATGATCAAGTTGTAACTTTATACAATTCGTAAGCTTATCTAACAAAATCAATTTAAAAATCAACCAATTATTCCAGAAATTATTGGTAATTATTTGTTTTGTTTAATAACCCTTCTTCTCAACACCCCCCCTCCCGTTTCTTGCAAAACAACGGTCCAGACAAGTGATAGGATCATTGCCCAATAAGAAAGCTAATAGAATGAAAAAAAATGGTAACAGTATTTTTAATAAAAGACTTATAATTGTAGTCTAAATCTATTACTAATTAAAATAAATGACTGATCCAAACTAACTGTTACAACTTCACTTAATTTAAGCATTTTTTAAAAATTATTGTTCATGTTTTACATATTTCAATATACAAAAGCGTAGCGTCAATAGACTCTGAAAGAGACAGCTATGTAGCGTACATAAACTTTCTAGGCTCTGACTCGGTTAAAATTTTTGCCCCATGTGGTAGTTATCGCAGTTTTGATGCCGCGGCCATGACGATTTTTAAAGCATTATAAGTCAATGACTTTCAACTCGGCGCTACATTATGTTAGTGTCACGCTAAATCTTGTAGGAGAAACAACAAGCGACAGACAAATGTCTTCTTACCTTTGTAGTCAATGGCCTTGATCAAACTGACGACGAACTTTTTTGCCCTTTTTCTGTTCACATTTGTGGGCAGCAATTTTAACTGGACAAGTAACTGGTGAGAATTGAAATTTCAATTTAAACAATCACACAATTAGACACAAAAGTTTCAGGAAATAAGATAGTAATATAGATATATTTAATACAATTTCATTTAGATATTCCGATCTTCCGCGTTTCCATGTGGAGGCCATGGCAATAGGGAAGCATTAAAAGTCACTTACTCTTGACCAAATGGATGAAAACTAAAAACAACTAAGTATTATAAAAAATACTTTAATAATTTACCTTGCGTTTAAGACACTTGTCTAGCTCTAGGTCACTCAATTTTAATGGATTCTCTGTGATATACTGATAATAATAATAATAATAATAATAATAATAATAATAACTGAGAAAGAAAAACAAAGAAAATATGGGAACCTAGGCTTGGAGATTAAGCGTATATGAATATTGTCCAAAATAACAATATACCCCATTGTTATATCAACCGAGGGGATAATAACAACTGACCTCACAGACACCTTCAAGACCCTTAACATTCCTAGGAACATCTTCGTTGCCTGTCAGAGGGCGGTACTGCTGCAGACCTGCCACATCACCAGAAAATTCCTCAGTGGAAACTGTTAAAGGGACTACGATGAATTTTGTTTCTCTTTAGCGAAACTCGACCCTTGGTCTGCTGGACCGTCGGGGCACCACACAAGATCTGTCAACCTACTTTCTCCATTCTTCTCTGTTATTTTCCTTTGATAGAATGGCTGCCTGGTCGTGCGGTTTGCTCGCTGGACTGTCGTTCGGATTTATCGACGGTCGAGGGTTCAAACCCTGCCCGCTCCCATCCCCCGTCGTCCTGCGGGAGGTTTGGACTAGGAAGTAAACTATCTTCAACTCTGAAGGAACATCCGAATTATGTAAAACATTTTACATTTTACATTCTGATATTCTTTCTGAAAATATTGAAACCTGCCTGAATGGACCACATTGGGGGGGGGGGGGGCCGATTTTGAGTTTGTGTTTTTCACACAAACAATCTTTGTAAACTTTGTGGTTTTTTTTTTTTTTGTTTTTTTTTTTCGAATTTGTAAATTATGATCTGTTGTTTTATTTACTATTGCTATGATTTCCCCCCCCCCCCCCCCAAAAAAAAAAAAAAAAAAAAAAACTGGTACATTTGCTATGAAATGACTATCCAAAGTCATAGCATGTAAAAGGTATTGGTATAATGAGAGTAAAGGAAAATAGTCTAACCCTACCTCAAATTTACTTTCCTCTTTCTTACATCTTGTTTTCGTTGGAATGGCCATTTCGTCGTCGTACACCGTCACCTTGCGAATGCAAATTATATAAAGTTACTCTTTAGTTACTGTTTCCTTTAAAATATACAGTTTCTTAGACAACATTAATAGTAAAAGCTCTTATGTACATCAGGCAACATTTTTTAAAATCACTTATTTAATTAATTTTTAAATATCTGTTTACAATTTAAAATAGATATAATTATTCATTAAATGGGACTGTGGCTGATTTTGTCACAAACCGCCCCTATGTAGTTGTTGCTTTGGTGGATTGGGAAGCTCGTTGTCAAAAGTGCGGGAAATCTGGCGAGAGACTCCACACCCAAGTGGCGTACTTTAGCCTAATCATTTCCTCCTAAGATCGTTTCCACCTGGGCGCCACTATGAGACAGGGTAGCATGCTCGGCGCCTAGGTAGCAAAAGTTGTTTACTTTCTGGTGTGACACGTTTAGCATTTAAAAAGATACTTTTTTTTGAAGTAAAACAAAGACACTTCGTCCTGCGAGAGGTTTGGTATAGGATGAATATTCTTCAGAAAGGAAAATCCGAAACACGCTTAAAAAAGATATATTTCTAGTTAATTACTATCATACATACGAATAAATGCAATACTTACATATAAATAGTTGAAATCATTAAGATCAACGAAGTCTTACATTTTCCATCGTATAGCAAGGAAAACGAGCCTTCATTCTACAATATGTAGTATTTTTTTGGATTCTTAAAACAAAGCATAACAGTTTGCATTTAAATATAAACCAAACCCGGAAGTCAAGATCACTCAGGTAAAGCGTCTTTTCAAAATTAAGATCTAGGATTTTTTCTGAAAATTTTTAACAGGTTATTTTTTCAACCTCAAAATGGTCGTCCTGTTATGTAATTCAGAAAGACAATGCGCATGGCTTCAGACTATCCAGCAGACTGAAGTTAGTTAGAGGAGAAACGGATTTTCGGACTCTATTTGGGTGCCGAAATCTTGTATAATAATACATCAGAAAGAGGTGAGATGGCCTGATGGTAGAAAACTAGAATTTCTAACCAAGAAGTCTAGAGTTAGAATCACACTGGATTTAAACATGTAATTATTTAATCATCCCTTAGTCCACCATTTCCAGAACCTAAATAGCTACGAATACATTGTTGAAAGTAGATGTCTTTTTTAATGACACAACAGTTTTTCATTTATTATAACATCTAGGTATTTTGCGTTTTTAGTCTGTGTTACAACACTGAGGCGATCTAGTGTGGTGTACCGACAGTCCAACAGAGTAATTGATACGTAAAGGCAAAGCTGATTACTTTTTCAAAGAAAAATTAAATAAAGCTCCAATAGCTTTAAAGTAAAATAAATTCACTTTACGATTTTGAAATCTAAGTGTAAAAATAACATTTTAAATTAAATTACAAGTCGTCAAAGGATTTCAACAATATTTCTCAACTCACTTGGGAGGCGCAGTGGCTGAGTGGTAAAGCACTTGGATTCCAAAACGAGGGGTAACCGGTTCGAATCCAGGTGAAGACTGAGATTTTAATGTCGGGATATTAAGGTTGCATCTAAGTCCACTGAGGTTTTATGGTACCTGACGTCACATAACACCCGTTTTTTTTAATTTTTAATTTAAGGTTTTTAGAGCGTTATTGAGTCCACCCATATCTACACAAGTAAAGGCTGATGGTCGTTGTGCTGGCCACATGACACCCTGCTCGTTGACCTTAACTTATATTTTGCAAGGTCTGAAAGAAAGGCTAATTATTACACACACACACACACACACAAACACACACACACACACAAACACACACACACACGCACACACACACACACACTGTTCATAACATTTACGGCATACAGTAGAAATAAAGTCATTAACATTACAAGAATGTCTGGGTATTGGTTTTTGTATTTTAGGCGGGCACATTTTCTTGAAAATAATATTGAGATTATTGATTTATTTTCTAAATTACCATGCTTCGTTTAGCTTGTGCTGACATCGTGTGTCCTTCAGCCCCAAAACATTCTATTATCACATGACCTTAAAGGATAAGCATAACATATCTCTCCAATGATATAATATACGGAAGAATAGTGCAATAAGAAACAGCACGTTAAATAATCCCCCACACACAGTCACACATTACTGTCCTACAAAACAATCAGTAATTTCAATTGATTTGATTTCCAAGAAAAATTGGCTCTTTCCCTAACTCCGTTAGAGCATGGATATTGCTGTCTTTACCTGAGATGATCTCGTATTGAAAAAATCAGGGCAGGTAGGACTCAATCCTCCCGTAGTGCTCTGGCCAGAAACTGGGCCGTTCGGCGTAATGCCTCGTAGCTACCATAAAAGTCGAGTGACTGCCTATACACGCCCCCCCCCCCCACCCCCTGGCTCTCGGAGCTGGGGACACTCGTACAAGTCATGCGACACTGTTTACCAGCTAGGGCAGAAGTGGCCGACCCATGGCGCATGCGCAAAAAGTGCAGTATTACAAGTGACGTATTATGCATCCCAAAAAAAAAAAAAAGAATTTAAAGAATCAAGAAAGGCATGCCAACTCGTAAAAAGAATAATAATAGCCGATTTTTTTAAAAATGTATAAAAAAAATCGGAATTTAACTCATTAACAATTACGATCCCAAATCGACCAACATTGTTACAATACTAATCAACATATAAGCCTAGAACACGGTGGTTTATGTTATTCCTACATTTATGCCATTTCGTTTCATTAGTCTTGGACGAATCTACTAACGTTGTTGTGTTCCCCATCTCTTTTTTTTTAGCGGCCCCCGAAAGGGGAAAAGACCCTATTAGTTTTGTGTGAAATGTCTGTCCGTCTGTTTTGATGTTTCTTTAAAGCAGTGGTTCTCGAACCGTGGCTCAAGGATCCTCTGTAGTCCGCAGTATGACCATAGAGTGACGGGAAAAAAGAGGATAATTGGTTACAATTAAAATAATTTCTGAGCTTATCGAAACATTTCAATTATAAACAACTCGTTTAGGTCAAAAAAAAAGGAGCCGCGATGGCTGAGCACCAGGGTTCGAATCCTGGTGAAGACTGGGATTTTTAATTTCGGGTCTTCGGGCGCCTCTGAGTCCACCCAGCTCTAATGGGTACCTGGCATTAGTTGGGGAAAAGTAAAAGCGGTTGGTCGTTGTGCTGGCAACATGACACCCTCGTTAACCGTAGGCCACAGAAGCAGATGACTTTTACATCATATGCCCTATAGACCACAAGGTCTGAAAGATGAACTAGTTACTTCTTTTTTTTTTACTTAGGTGAAAAAGTCTGAGAACCACTGATTTAGAGCATTTATTCTCTATCAAGCATTTCCGGCATAATTACAACATAAATAATAATAAACGATATAAATTGTAATTAGTACTTTAATTTAATTGCTCTAGCACTTGATAGCTCTTCATGGCGTGAAGCTGTGAGTCTCGGAGTCTCGAGATTTAATGCAAAAAAAGTGGTCAGCGTGAAAGAGCGCGGACCAAACAAAAAGTTGAGATAAGAATCAGGTCTTTCTGCAACGGACCAAGCCCACCCATACCACGTATGCGGCTTGCATTTTAAAGCGAGGATTGGACTTCACAGTGATCTTCGAGTACATAGGAAATGTGAAATGTGCTTATCTTCGATCACGAAAGAAGAGCTATATACGTTTTATTAATATTCATGTAAAAAGCTGCGCAACAAAAATAACACATTTTAAAACAAGTGATTGGTATCTAACATAAAGGAGTATTTTATTTTCTCCTGCTTTACTACATATTATAATCTTTATTGTACATAAAAGATAATGTTGGTTTATGATGTCTGGATGTAGAGTCTGAAATATCCTCACTCTTGGTAAAGTTACTTCCCCTTCATTCTCCAACCTGGTCAGCTTGTCGTTTCCTAACCTGCTCATCCTGGGTTGACCTTTCCTACCAACAATTTTATCAAGAATTCTAGAATTTTCTGTGATATGCTTTTTTTTTTTTTAAAGAAAAATCTTATACATTTGCGTTTAGAAATATTCATGATTGTATATACTCACTGGAGGCGCGGTGAGCGGTAAAGCGCTTGGCTTCCGAACCGGGGACTGGAGTTCGAATCCTGGTGAAGACTGGGATTTTTAATTTCGGGATCTGACATTAGTTGGGGAAAAGTAAAGGCGGTTGATCGTTGTGCTGGCCACATGACACCCTTGTTAACCGTAGGCCACAGAAACAGATGACCTTTACATCATCTGCCCTATAATTAAATATAAAATTCCTATCTTATCTTATCTTATATAATACAGACGTAACTTTAAAAAAAGAAGGTTATTACGTCCTACGCTACACGCATTTAGTCATGCATATCAACCAATGACCTAAATTCTACCAAGTCATCACTGGTTTTCATGTATACATTCATGCATACATTTATATATTCCATGTATATAGCAGTCTGTAAACTACCCCAAGCTAAATCAATAGTCAACGGAATATCGAATCTATTAACAAATAATTAACTGACTTTATCGACTTCCTGAATTGATTGCCAACAAACTTTTTCAAGAAAAAAACAAAAACAAAAGTAGAAAGGGAGGCAAGATGAATTTAATCTCAGAATACTGCATAGTCAGCTTATTTCTTTGTAATACGGCCCGTGGGCCAGATCTGGCCTTCGACGTGGTTCCATCCCACTCGTCTAAACATCGGCACCAAGTGCACAAATTCAACCCCCATATAAAATGTTGCAAAATATATTTTTACCTGCGTTAGGGCGCTCATTTTTCTCTATTCGTACCTTCAATAAAGTCCAGTAGGGCGTCGGCGCCGTAGGCGCTTTTATCCCGTTGATGGTTAGAAAGGCTTTTATACAACCACCAGGCCTGGGCCTGGGGCTCTTCACCCCTGTCCTGTCTGAGGGCTCCCAACGGTAGACGGCCATTTCGGTTGACTGGGCCAGACCGGGCCGTGCCGTGTACACAGCGCACCGTCCCCGCTCTCCTACCACTCGCTCCAAGTGGTCGAGATCAATGCTAACTACGAGGAACTAGTCTCATTCCTATACTGTAACCGCCACTGTCCCGTGCGAGGGTCGCCACTCCAGGCTCCTGGTTCTTATGACGACCCCCTTTGTGGAACGGCGTGACGGACTTTTTGGACTATGTTGCAGGTTACTTGTTCCATCCCCACCCCGAGTGAGATAAAAAAAAAAACAAAAGCTCACCCAGGGAGACCTGCTAGAAGGCCTGGTTCGCTACTCGTTCTTTGCCTATCCAGTTCCACCCCTGGACGTTTCCACCGGAGGGCCACGCTGAGGCGACGGGTAGCTGGAATAACCTCCGGCTCTATTGGTACCATGGCCTGTAACATTTATGTGTTTATGAAATGGGACTCTACCAGAGACCAGCGGAACGTGATAATACGCCAACATGTTTGTTATGCAAGTGGATGTTTAAAAACAACTGTCAACAACATTGGAGCG
The DNA here is from genome assembly GCF_947242115.1 of Biomphalaria glabrata. Classification (NCBI taxonomy): domain Eukaryota; kingdom Metazoa; phylum Mollusca; class Gastropoda; family Planorbidae; genus Biomphalaria; species Biomphalaria glabrata. Next base: position 53,435,244 of record NC_074714.1, read on the forward strand.
GCAAATACATTTCTCATATTTTAAGTGACGGTAAAGCTATGAAGCCATTTTCTGACACTAGAAGGATAAACTTCAACATGAATGTGAATATGAAGTTATCATGGTTTTGATGGTAAACTAGTTTCAAGTCAATATCATTTCGTTTTTATACCTATTCGTTGATGTGGGCCGATATTCAATACTCTAGGAGTCAGTTATAGAGATCTGGTAATAGGAAATCGTATCCAGAACTGGGAGACGACCACTTAATGAGGTTGTGACAGAGCGCCGCATGAGGTTTGCGGGGCATGTTCTCGGACAGAATGAGCTAGGCATACCAAGAGTTGTGATAACTTGGAGGCCAATACGAGGAAAACGCAAACAGGGGAGTCCTCGTATAACTCGGCGCCACACTTTGAGAAGAACCTCAGAGAGGTTGACACAAGTTGTTAGAGGCTTGAATTTGAGTTGAACACCTCTTGCCATCTAAACACCACTTGTTTTTTTTTATTTCTCGTATCAACTCTCTCTCTCTCTCTCTCTCTCGTCATCTTTCTCACTCTCTCTCGCCCTCTTTCATTCTTTCTCGCATTCTGTCTGTCTCTCTTTGGTACTTTCCATGTCTCTCGCCATGTCATCCCCTCTTGCTTTATCTCTGTTGAACTCTCCTCTCTCGCCGCTCACTTGTCTTCTCTCATTTTTCTCTCGCTTTCTGTCTTCCTTTGTCTCTTTCTGCTAATTTCTCAGTGTTAATTTCTCTTATTGTATTTTAACTCTCTTTCTCTCTCTTTCTGTCTGTCTCTCTTTAACACATTCTCTCTCTCTTTCTGTCTCTCTCTCTCTCTCCTGTTGCTATTTGCTAGAGTTCAGAAGATTAATTGCGAATTTAAATAATTCATCTGGCAACGCAGTCCTACTTATTAGCCACATTACCATTGTGTGCAGGTAACTGGAACAGACATAAAATAGAGTAGTGAGATTCATATAACAATCGATTATTCACATACTCTAATGGAGTAATTCTCAGCATGATTTACTACTGGTGGGGTTTCTGATACGTTGGACGACCGTATGCCTAAGGCAATCTTTCTTTGTGAGTCGAAAGGTGGTCGGAGTAACAGAAGCGCACCCCTCCCCACACATACAAAGAGCTTTGATGACCAGCCTATGTGAAGTATTGTATGATAATATACAGAAATAAGAGAGTGATCTTTCCTTTACGCCTTACTACTCGTTTAAACTTTTTAGGGAAGAAGAGAATTATATATAGAGATGATTATGATAATATAACACTAAAGAATTACGTTCTTATACGTTAGTACATAAAAACAAAATTATAATATAAAAGCACACACGAAAATGTTGGTATATATCAATATATTTTTAAATTCGGATAATCCTCATCGATTTTTTTCAAAGTTAAAAGGTTGAAAACAAAAATGGTATGAAACTAATCCGGAAGAAGGAGAAGAGATTATGAGAACTGCCCCACCGTCCTGTAGGGATTTTTAGTTTGATTTGTTAAGAGACTTATCACAAGTAAGGGAAGTAACAAGATTAATTTTGCGCATCAAAAATTACACTAACAACATTACCACATTTATAGGAAATTTTGAACAAAAGTGCCTAAAAAAAATCGAAAAAATCTTGGAAGACAACGGCCGCCCGCTCCATCAGAACTACGTCAGGTCGTCGCGAAGTGGGGGACTGCTGTCAATGAAAACAAGAACGGAGCGGTACAAAAACTCGTTCGTACCTCACTCGGTCAGACTCTATCACCGCCACTCATTGATCAGGCAACATGAAAAGCACCAAGATACCTGTGTGTAGTCGCTGAATGAACTCTTTATGTTGTCTGTTGTATTTATGTGTATGTTTCTGTTGTGTTGTCTTTATATGAGAAAAGAGTCCTTGTAATCACAACTAATTTCCGTAAGGATCAATAAAGCAGTCTTAGTCTTTACTCTTTTTGAACCCTAACATGTGCAGTTTTTGTTCTGCATGCAATTTTATATTCAGTGTGTGTAGAGTTTACATTATCCACTTTTCATAGGGCATGCAAAGAAAAAAAAAACTCTTTGGATTATGGAAAATCGAAACAAACAGGCGTTGAAAATAACGGAAAGACAACATGAAGAGAAAAAAAAAAAGGATGCTATATACAAGTTTACCTCTCCTTCTAGTAAAGAACCCTTCAGACATGCATTAGTGTGACCCACTGTAAGAGAGGATGTCATGAGGCCAGCACAACGATCTTAACCTTTCCCTAACGCCAGATACCATTAGACTTGAGTGAACTCAGTTGCGACCTAAGGATCCTTAAATTTAAAAATTCTAGTCTTCATCTGGATTCAATCCAGAGACGCTTCATTTGGATGCCCAGTGCATTATCACTCAGCACTCACGCCTCCAATATTTTTTGTAACTTTGGCTTACTGATTTTTTTAATACCATGTTCTTGATGATTAAAAGAAATTTATTATTTGCAATTATTACACGTTTAACAAGCAAGTGTACAATGAATCGAGGCACTTAATAAATATTTAAAAAGCTGAAATTAAAAAATAAATAAATTATAAAGTATGTTTCTTTGAAAATCGAAATAAGAGTTAAAAGTTCAAACCGTGCATATGTTTGTAAATTAAAATCATAAAGTTTACATATTAAAGAATAAGCATGGTTAGAAAAATAAGTATAATATAGTATACATTTTAAAGCATACATGTGTCTTTAACAAATATAATAGAATTCAAATTTAAATTATTATTTCTGTTTCGTTTGAATAATAAAAAAAAAATACAATTTTTTATATATAAATTTGTGCAGGCTGTAAAATAAATTTAGATAGATATTATAGGACTTATTGCATGTTAAAAAAATCATATACAAAAATTAACTTTTATTTCTTATGTACAGGAAAACATCACTAGAACTGCATGTATTTTTCAATAGATCTAAATCTTTCAATATATTTTTTTAACATTCATAAGATTCATCATTAGTACTTGTCAAAAATTGTCTATCTTCATTATCTATGATAAATCTGTGGACATCAATGGTTATTCTTATTTATAAAATGATTTTCTTTTTTACCATCGGCTAAACCTGTTTATTTAACTTGACTTCCGAGTGTAGTTCTAGCCGAATTCCAATGACGCTACCAAATGAGGTCACGAGTGATCCCAACGCTTATCATAAAAAGTTTGCAAGCTGGAAAGTTCATATAACTTATGAACTAAACATTTCTTTATAATGCCTGGCTAAAGCATGTCTTATTTAATATAACATATTAAGCTGAAATTGAAGTTTTCTTGTAGATCTCATAGTAATAATTGTTGATGAAATCCATTACGAAAAAAAAAGCCAAAAAACACGACCTGCGTGCAATATTCGTCCTGTAAGACATTGCCTTCCGGCCCTCGAAACGACTGCCCACAACGAATAAGAAGCCACAGAGGGTCTCATTTGACATTTTACAGTGATGAGACAGGGGTGTTCAATATATAAATGACAAATACCAGTACAATATGAAAGATGATTGAGCTATATGAAATTAATTAATTTCGTTACCAAGCAGGCTTCACTTTACACTTGAAGCTCTAGATACCTTAGTAAAAAGTTAATACAATGTTACGAATGTTCGCTTTGTCATTATTATCAACATTTCTAGCATATACATTCCGATGTTCATTCATTAAAATTTAATCAAAAAGGTTTTTAAAAAAATAGTTTAACTCTTTCTCTCCTAACTGGCGATACCAGCGTTGATTCAACCAGAATGTGGTAAATAATTACGGAGAGAGGGAGTTAAATTAAAAATGTCATAAATCTAATGTGAAAGATCATTACTTCTCCTCTGACTAGTGATAAACATCCATGTCGTTTCAAAAATTTCACGAAGTTATCTGCTGTCTTAATTGTCTTCATTTTAAAATCTTCAGTTTGAAGTGGATTCTCTATCAGTATTGTCTTGAAGTTGTAGTCTACAATAGCAGTACAGTCCCCTGCTACCTGCAGTTTTTTAAAGAAAGTTTCTTTTTACTAAGAATAACTTTTATGTTAATTAAAAATTAAAAAAAATATTGCGTTCTATTGATGTAAAAATTAATATTGCCATGACGCTGTTTAGCCGAGAGAGCTAGTTCGTGGGACGTGTGGTCGAGAGGCTGAGTGCGCTAAAACTTGGCTTGGCACACCTATGAAGGGGGCATGAGGTTCGACACCCGACTCGGGCAGAGTTGTGTTCACTGATCGCCTACTAGTCCACATGAAAGTGGCGCTACATTAAAACTATAATTTATTCTATTTATTTATGTAGTCCTAAAAATCAAATAAGAGTTTTCAAGCTGCTAGTAAAATCATAGGCAACAAACTCCAGTGGGAGCATTTGTGAGAAAAACTTCATTAAGAAAGCTAAATTGATTTTAAACATAAAATGATACAACAGCATTTGATCTACGGGTGTCAATGGTGAGGATACGTAAGTATACATTTCTAACAAGTTTATATTAATTAGTACCAAAACAGACGGGGAAAATAGTATAATTTGTGGCCCTTGAACCTGAGAGATACAAGTCTATAGACCTTTTAAAAAATGTCTTTTCAAATTACTTAATTTATAAAATCATCATGATTTATACTGTCTGTAACTCTCATCTCTATGTCAATGGTTATTGATATTTTTAAAGAAATAAACTCGTAGTTTCCAATTAGAAATGTATCATCATCTAGCAATTACACAAATACTGAGTAGTCTTTTCGTTTCGTCTCGACAGGTCTGGGAAACCCAAAATTCTCGACCTGTATGGCGACATTTATGCACTATGCAAGACAGCAGGGTTTCTGTCCAGGGCTTTTGCAAGAGAGGATTTGAGCCTCTCAAGCCCTCACTCTAATGGAGTTTGATGATGATGATAGACCTTTTAAAAAATGTCTTTTCAAATTACTTAATTTATAAAATCATTATGAACAGTATGTTCTGTAACTCTCATCTCTATGTCAATGGTTATTGATATTTTTAAAGAAATAAACTCCTAGTTTCCAATTAGAAATGTATCATCATAGGAATCCTGGACTCTTTTTCTTTTTTTTTCTTGTGGGGCCTTTCGCCTCTTTATTTTCCTCCCTTTTTATTTACCAAATTAATGCATTTACTTAAAATGAAATCAAACCATCACAATATATGAATAAACAATTAGAAAAAAAAAACAACAATTGTTACTATTAAACAAATCAAGCACGTAGGGAGGTCAGACTAGAAAATAATTTTTAGGAGCTTTAGTTTTAGGGTCTCTACTTGCTTGGGGGCTACCATAAAGGAGTTTCAGTAATATTTCAATCATTTCTGCTTATCTTATAAATTACAGACGTTGCAATGTGAAGAAAAAAAAGATGATTAGGAAAACGAGAAAAATAAATAATGTCCTATTTTGGTTACAAGAGGTCTCTTAAAAAAAAAAAAGCGTAGGGATTTATCAAGTCTAAAGCCGGCCCTGTTAATCATAGAAAACAAGAGAAGCCCATAATATCCCACATTACACCACAAGCCTGGAAGTAAAAATTACTTACTTTTGTTTTTCAAGCAGCTTCAATATCTTGTCCACCTTGGATTCTATTTTCTTGACCTTATCTGTGAAATAAAAGCAGCTTTCCGTGAAATTCAAGCCAGAAGTGTTGTAATAGTGGTTGTCTCCCTTAGAGCTATCATTACTGCGCGTTAAGTAGGTACACACAAAGAAAACACGCGACGATGTCATTCCCAGTTGTAGTGAACTATTGGAGTCTACATGCGTTGCGCGAAATGAGACTTTAAGTAAATGAACATTTTGAACGTAGGATTGCAGATTCTGGCAGATTTTAGCTCATATTTTCTGTATTCATACTGAAAATTTTGAAAACTGCCTTAACAATAGCAGCCAGCATTTCTTATTAAAAAGCAGTCTGATAGTCGGACCAATGGGGACCGTTTCTGAGTTTGCGTAAAAACACACATTTTTTTTTCAATCTTGTTCTATTTACGCTCAGCTAGGCAGATTCTGGCTCTGAGACATCTGCATTGTTGTATTTAGTGCAGAGTAAATATTCAATAAATGCATAAAGTATGTCATAACATATAAGTCGACACATACAGCAGTTCGCTTAGTAGGGAAAGGTCAGTTTGGATGTAGAGAAAGGTCAGTTTGGATGTAGAGAAAGGTCAGTTTGGATGTAGAGAAAGGTCAGTTGGGATGTAGAGAAAGGTCAGTTTGGATGTAGAGAAAGGTTAGTTGGGATGTAGTGAAAGGTCAGTTTGGACGTAGAAAAAGGTCAGTTTGGATGTAGAGAAAGGTCAGTTTGGATGTAGAGAAAGGTCAGTTTGGATGTAGAGAAAGGTCAGTTGGGATGTAGAGAAAGGTCAGTTTGGATGTAGAGAAAGGTCAGTTGGAATGTAGTGAAAGGTCAGTTTGGACGTAGAAAAAGGTCAGTTTGGATGTAGAGAAAGGTCAGTTTGGATGTAGAGAAAGGTCAGTTTGGATGTAGAGAAAGGTCAGTTCGGATGTAGAGAAAGGTCAGTTTGGATGTAGAGAAAGGTCAGTTGGGATGTAGTGAAAGGTCAGTTTGGACGTAGAAAAAGGTCAGTTTGGATGTAGAGAAAGGTCAGTTTGAATGTAGAGAAAGGTCAGTTGGGATGTAGTGAAAGGTCAGTTTTGATGTAGAGCAGGGTGTAGATAGGATTTTTCTATCATTTGGGGGCCCTGTGAGCTTGGCCTTTTTGGAGGCACCTGCAAATTGCGTAATACTTAATTTTTAATATAAACAAATATTTTAAGGGCCCCTGAAGTGGGGGCGCTGAAATCTTAAAATTCTCCCCACTCCTACCCCCACCCTAGCTACGCCACTGATGTAGATAATGAATTTGTTAGCGAATGGTATGGTACTTTTTATAAGTGAAATTGGAAGCGTTTCTTTTGTCAAAGTTTAGAGCGATTGTGGTACATTAAAACGCTATTCGTGAATACGAAACTATTCTTCAGAGAAATATAAAAGTTACCTTTTTTACCTCCAGTTGAGACTTCTTTGCCATAACTACGGAACAAAACAATGAATTATAATTAGTTCTGTAACAAAAAGTAAATTGCAGCTCTGTACTGGGCTACACGTAGAATTTTCGAAACACGAAAACACTTTTGCCAATACTTAGGATAAAAAAAACAACAAAGCGTATAAGACGTGTAATTGTATCAATTACTTTGGATCAGTCGTGTAATTAAGTTTTGTAATAGATCTTGACCAACAGCAATAAATCTGTGCGTTTAATACTATTTTTACCAATTCTCTTTGGCTTAGCGCTATTTTCATGCTTAAAGCTTTCTCAATACGCTATGACCCTATCACTGGACCAGTTGGGAAAGGGGAGGAAAGAAGGGAGATTCTTCTTCTTCTTCTTCTTCTAGCCAGCTTTATTGCTGCTGAGCTGTGAGCTCTTTTGCAGACTGTGCCAAGGAAAAATAGTGTGCTGAAGGGAGATCTGGGTGGATATTATCGTAATATACAAACACATAATGGGGGAAAGACCTGAATATGAACTCGTGGCTTGCGCCTTCCTGATTCAGCTTATACCACTAGCTAGATTAAGTACAATTTCTTTCCCTTGTTCGAGACACCAATCAAAATAATTAATTACTAAACGTAAGTTAACTAATTGTTTATTTTTTTTTTTAAATTGTTTCTTGTGTTGTCAGGTAAAAGAAATAATTGTGCGAAATTTCTACTTGATATGACATTTGGTGTCGGAGAAATAACGTTTACAAACTTTTTACCGGACAAACAGACAGAGTTGATATAAGCTTTTTTTTTTTTAAATAAAAAAAAGGGTTACCTCCCCTTAGTGATTTGATTTATTATCTTTAGTGCAGAGCATCGTTCGAAATCTTTGAGTGCAATGTAATCTTCCTCGATTTTTGATTCTAAATGAACAAATATTGCCATTAATTCCATAGTTCTATCAAGAACCACTGCTGTAATGTAAGTTAACTTTTAAAAAGCACATAAATAATACCAACATATTTTTCTTATGTAAGTTGTTAACATTCCAGTAAGTACTGTAGACATAAAAATCTTTTAAGCACAACTAATACAAAATAAGTGGAAAAAAAAATGAATTTAGGACAGATCATGACATTGATAGAAATGGAAATATCAAAAAAAAGATAAAAAAGATAATATTAAATTATAATATATTTTTCATGCTTCTGGTATGTACACTCCAGGTTAGGAGATAAGATAAAAACGCTGCATCGTGAATTGATTAAAAGTGCCTAACATGTGACCATGGATCGATCTCTCAAGTCACGTGATAAGTTTTTCAAAAGTAAATACAAAGCTCCGTAGCTGTAAAATATGACAGATATTCTCATATACCATTAGGCTATCAGTTAATCGTGTGTCATACGTAGTCATAGGAAACACTGCACTCGTCCTTGATTTTCCGAATCGAAGGCGCGGTGGCTGAGGGGTTAAGCGCTTTGTTTCTGAACCTGGAGTCCTGAGTTCGAATCTCATACGTAGTAATTTGAAACACTGCACTCGTCCTTGATCTTCCGAATCGAAGACATAGCCATTAATATTATGTTATTAGTTTACGCTGGGCGGGGTGGCTGAGTTGTTAAGCGCTTTGTTTCTGAACCTGGAGTCCTGAGTTCGAATCTCATACGAAGTAATTTGAAACACTGCACTCGTCCTTGATTTTCCGAATCGAAGACATAGCCATTATTATTATGTCATTAGTTCACGCTGGGCGCGGTGGCTGAGTAGTTAATCACTTGGATACTGAGCCTGGGGTCCTTGGTTCGAGTCTCGGTGCAGAATGGGATTTTAAATTTTGGAATTTTAAAGGTGTCCTTAGTGTACCCAACTCTAACAGGTACTTGACTTTTGTTTGGGTGAAAGTAAAGGAGTTAGGTCATTGTGCTGGCCACGTGACATCCTGCTAGTTAACCGTTGGCCACAGAAACTGATAACCTTAAGATCATCCTCCCAAAAGATTGCAAGGTATGAAAAGGAAACCCCACACCCTCATTTTCCATGAACATCACACAGAAATATAGGCTGTGTGAGGCACCCGATGATGGGGCACCGCCCGGGGCATCGTGCCCATTCGCCCCTCCTCACTATGCCTCTGCCACCAGGATCTCGTAGATTCCTTCGTTTCAGGCCCCGATCTCTCAATTACAAAACAGCACGCATCACCCAATTAGTTTATGTTAAAAAATTAACTAAATAAAAAAACAAGTAATGAACACAAATCATTAACTATTTTCGGACTTACTGAATGGATTGCCAGCTTTGCTGATCAAAAAAAAGTACAACAGAATAAAGGGAGGTAACAGAACTTTGCTCTCCGCATACTGCATAGTCAGCTGGAATCTTTGATATCTCCAGATCATGTCCCTTTTGGCTTCGTTGTCTGTGATAGCATTGCTAGATTAACAAATATAAAAGAGTTACATAGGACTGCTTTTTTCACCGGCCTCAAAAGGAACAAAAAAAAGCCGCTTTTGGTTTGTGGGGTAGAACTGTATCTGTCGATTTGTTCCGTTTAGAGATGACATTGAAAATACAATGTCATGATGATTCATTAGCTATGGCGCAACGCATATTTGATATGACAACAGGTTGTTTTTTTTCTCTTAAAATATACCTCCATTTAAACACTAACATATATAAAAGAGTTATTTTATAACGAGAAAAACATTTGAAATAATTAAAAAAAACAAAACAATGCACATTTTTTGGATCTAGATCTAGACCGCGTTCTCTGGCCACATTTAAAAGTATGTCTTGTTTCACGTTAAAAAAATGTTAATGGTCAAACCAAGGTTTTCCCAGTGTTGACAACGAGCTTGTAATTATTTTCTCAGAGATATACATCAAATGTTAAATTTGTAGGAAAATCGTTCGAGCCGTTTTTGTTTTTCTTACTTGAATAAGGCGATCAGTAAATTGAACATCAGTATCTGGACGAATACAACATAGGCGCCAAGCAGAATTGGAATAGCATATCTGCCGTCTTGAGTTGGGCAACTTTTCTGGATAGAGGTGCTGTTGTTTGGGTACTGATTAGTACAATTGCCATCTGGTGATTAAAAAAAAACAACACAGATATGAAAATTTGAAGTAATTTTCTTTAGAGATTAGTGGGAGAACTTTATTGCCAACCTCTGAAATATAAGACTTGTCTTTGAGTTCAATGATTAATGAGAAATGCAGTATTTCCCGTGGCTGCGCAGCCCCAGCTGTGACCTACATATTTTGCCACATCCAGGGCAAGCATAACCATTGTCCGCCGGTGGTCGATTAAGATTTTCTTTTTATCGTCCTCGGCAGCAGATTTTCTTTTGGTCTTAAATGTGTATCCCGCGGCCTTCGTGAGTGACCTCCAGCTGTCTCGTTCTGGGGCCGCGTGCAACCAGGTGTTATCTTCCATGTCAGTTAAGGCAAGTTGGCGCCTAAGCTGGTCTTTAAAGCGTTTGCTTGGGGCGCCTCTGCTACTTCGATCACCTTTTAGTTCACCAAAAAAGAGACTGCCTTTGGCATACGTTCGTCCCCCATACGGGATACGTGCTCTGCTGAGCGTAATTGTCGGACCATAAAAAGTCCCCCTCTATTGTCCATACCGGCGTTCGCAAAGAACATCGCTGTTTGTAGTGCAGTCTTGCCACCGTCTGTCCAGGATGGAGCTCTATTTAAGTTTAGCCAATTTTAAAAGTGTACCGCAGACGAGCGTATATTTAAGGTTTGGTAAACAGACAAATAGATAACACATTACAAGAAAAGAGGAAATAATTTAGATTCAAATAAGTAGAAAGTTTTGTAAAATTTTCCCTTTCAGACCTTGCGATCTAAAGGGCAGATGATGTAAAGGTCATCTCTTTCTGTGGCCCCCCTGTTAACGAGAGTGTCATGTGGCCAGCACAACGACCAACTGCCTTAACCTTCCCCAACTTATGTCAGGCACCCATTAGAGCTGGTTGGCACTCAGAGGTGCCCTAAGATCCCAGAACTTAAAAAAAAAAGTCTTCGCCAGGATTTGAACCCGCTACCTCGGTTCTTAAGCCAAGCGCTCTACGACGCCTCCATAGAAAGTTTTAAAACATAAACAAAAAGAATTTGAAAAATGTGGATGCTAACAAATATTCATAAGTTCATAAATTCACTATTTCACGATGGCAGGAGCGCCTATGTCCAGTAGAGGGGAGAATCATCAGAGACTTTTGCAATATCCAATGATGTAAAAAAAAAGGTCTGTGCCTTATTGCATACACGCTGTTGAATCTCTTGTTTTACGTAATGCTAGTAGATGCATTTAGGATAGTTATGGCGAAGGAATAGATTTAACGTATCGAACTTCCCCGGACAGACATTAGGACTATACAGACACTTTGAAATACTTTACATCAATCAAGCAATACAGAGCTTAATGTACATAATAAGTATCCCAATGCCACAATGCTTTCTAGAGCTCTGAAGTACTAAAAAATAACATCTTTCCTACCTGAAGGGTCTTCTAGGTCATCGAGAGAGTACTCTCCCATCGTGGCCCAGAATCCTCGGCGAAAAACTGTATGAAAGATATTTGGGGTCAGTTCTTGCCCCGGATATAATATGCTCTCTGATACAATGGAGTAGGCCACCAAGAAAATTGTCAGAATCAAAAGGAAATTTATATAGGTTTTAACCTAAAACAAAACAGAAAGATAAAAATATAATTAGCTCCTTCATGCAGCTCGTTTCATGCTAAAGAGGCACTATAAAAGAAGGAGCACTTGCTTGTCCTAACCTACGGAATAAGAAATGTGCTTTTATCTATATTAGCTGCACCCGAAAGGGGAAAAGAGGCTGTTTGTTTTGTTCAATCTGTCTGTCCCTTCGCCCGTCACGTTTAAGTCGCGTTTAAGTCGCACATACAATAAAAAGATTTTCAAAATTTAACATCATATTTTAGATCTACTTTTAATCTTCTGATTATTAACATTTAAAAAAAAAATATTCAAGCATTTTTTTTTCATAGATATATACCAATTTTTAAATAACAAACTTCAGGGAAGGAAACATATTTTTTTCATAGGTCACACCCCTCTTCATTGACAATTATAGCTCCACTGGTTGATTCGCTCATTGGTACAAAAACTATCATCTTTGGACGAAATCGAAAAAATATAAAGCTTTATTATTTGTAATTGTATTAGTTATTACTTATTACCCCTACAACGGTTTAGTTGTCTACCAGCAGTTTGGTGCTACAGGTCAACGGCCGTTAACTATAGTGAGGCAGGAGAGTGAGGCAGGAGAGTGAGGCAACTGAGTGAGGCAGGAGAGTGAGGCAACTGAGTGAGGAAGTAGAGTGAGGCAGGAGAGTGAGGTAACTGAGTGAGGCAGGAGAGTGAGGCAACTGAGGCAGGAGAGTGAGCAACTGAGTGAGGCAGGAGAGTGAGGCAACTGAGTGAGTCAGGAGAGTGAGGCAACTGAGTGAGACAGGAGAGTGAGGCAACTGACTGAGGCAGGAGAGTAAGGCAACTGAGTGAGGCAGGAGAGTGAGGCAACTGAGTGAGGCAGGAGAGTGAGGCAACTGACTGAGGCAGGAGAGTAAGGCAACTGAGTGAGGCAGGAGAGTGAGGCAACTGAGTGAGGCAGGAGAGTGAGTCAGGGGAGTGAGGCAACTGAGTGAGGCAGGAGAGTGAGGCAACTGACTGAGGCAGGAGAGTAAGGCAACTGAGTGAGGCAGGAGAGTGAGGCAACTGAGTGAGGCAGGAGAGTGAGGCAACTGACTGAGGCAGGAGAGTAAGGCAACTGAGTGAGGCAGGAGAGTGAGGCAACTGAGTGAGGCAGGAGAGTGAGGCAACTGACTGAGGCAGGAGAGTGAGGCAACTGAGTGAGACAGGAGAGTGAGGCAACTGAGTGAGGCAGGAGAGTGAGGCAACTGAGTGAGGCAGGAGAGTGAGGCAACTGAGTGAGGCAGGAGAGTGAGGCATCTGAGTGAGACAGGAGAGTGAGTCAGGAGAGTGAGGCAACTGAGTGAGGCAGGAGAGTGAGGCAACTGAGTGAGGCAGGAGAGTGAGGCAACTGAGTGAGGCAACTGAGTGAGGCAGGAGAGTGAGGCAACTGAGTGAGGCAGGAAAGTGAGGCAACTGAGTGAGGCAGGAGAGTGGGGCAGGAGAGTAAGTCAGGAGAGTGAGGCAGGAGAGTGAGGCAGCATGGTGAGGCAGGAGAGTGAGGCAACTGAGTGAGCTAGAGATTGCTAAATATGGATTAACTCTTCTTTAAGTCGTTTGGTACTTCTCTGTAATTGACTTATTCCTTGGCTTTACACACACAGGAACTTTTCACTAGAAAAATATTATTTTACAAATTGAATGGACACATTTGGACATACCATATGTCTGATGACCACTAGAATCGGACCAAGAACTTTGTTTTGGTAGAAGAACTCCAGGAATCGGAACATATAGAGCATGAAGTCAAAACACAGCAGGTAGCGAGCAGCGATCATGAATCTGTCTTCTTCAGGGAAGATGTATGCCAACCAGCGAAGTGACCAGGCGATGATAGCGACATTGATCGACAGCTGGTCCAAGATATTGAAGGGATCGATGATGTAGTACCAACACTGCTTTAGACTCTTGCAAATTTGTCTGCAGCACTGAGGGACACAAATATATATTTATTGAATTCATTATAAACATTTATATAAATCTTAAAATAAATATAGCACTTTCTCATATAATCTATAAAATTATAGTGCGAATAAGTGTGAAAACATATACCTTTATTAAAAGATTATCAGAAGATGAATGCTTTTTAAACAAACTATTGTGTACATATATTAATCTATTTAAAAGAAAAATATTAATCGATTTTTGTCTAATATTAACATTAATAAGTACATCTAAGTTTTTTAAATATTAATGGATGAATACATGAAGAACTGGCGGATCCAGGGGGGGGCGGTAGGGGCGATCGCCCCCCCCCCCCCACTCGGCGATAGCATCAATCCGCCCCCCCCCCAACCATAAACTTTTGAGTTGGGGGGGGGGGCGGTCCAATTTATTTGTAGAAATCACAGCTTGCCAAAATAATCAATTAAATATCTATATGATTAAAACTTGTTATTGATATTTTAACCGATCTTTATATTATGTCGTTCCCCTGTTGTCCGATTGGTGTGTGTGTGTGGGGGGGGGGGCGAAACCTCTACTGCCCTTCCCACCTAAACCCTTTGAGTGGGGGGGGGCGGTCCTACTTTTATGGAGAAATCATAGTTTGTGAGCAAGATTAGTTGCATTGATATATAAATTTGATATTATGTCGCTCTCCTTCAGGTATCTTGGCCGATTCGGTGGTGTAAGGGGGGGGGGGCGATTGCATGTACTGCCCTCCCCGCTCTAGCCCTCTAAGGGGGGGGGGGCGGTCATATTTTTATGGAGGAATCATAGTTTGTGAACTAAAATAGTTGAATTTCTATATAATTGATATGTGTCACAGTCCAGTTTTAGAACCTCTGTGACATGAAGTGACACTCAGTCACCTATTGTAACATTCCGTGCGAGCAAACACGAGGTTATGTGAATAAGTTAAAGGACTCTGAAATAAGGGTCAAAAGTTAGTTAGTGAAGAACTCCAGCAGAGAGTGGATGTATGATTTTCTCTGTCTGTAATATGAATGAATATTAATGAATTTGATTTAATGTTAACTTGAGAGTTTTCTTTGGACTTGTATTTTGAACATTTCATAGATGTGACTACTTATTCCACATGGCATGAACAGCCAGTATTCATTGGTGTATATTTTGTGACGGCTGAAGTCGCCAGTATTTCCTGTAATTTATCTATATACATAATAAATTCCACGTCTGCTACCACTGTGTTCACCAGTAATTCTATATGTGTCATTGGAGACTTTAGTATATTAGTAATGTTGCGCACTTGCAAATCTAGTGCGTCTAATAAAGTACATCGCTAAGAGGTGTGTCATAGCCGCACCAGAAGAGGTACCTACATCACACGGACGCACCCACGCCGCTACACCTACACGAAAAACCAGGTAGCGACATTTGGTGGCCAGTATGGCTGTTAACTAACAGTATGGACCTACAACATAGGTGACATTTGGCCTTTAGTGACCAGTATGTTGTGTTCTAGACACGCACGGACTCAAACACCACTCAAGCGAAACCAGCCACAAGTATTCAAGTAGATCATCATTGAACTAACCTGAGCCTGCACTTTTTCACCGGTTGACCTGACCCGTATTTACTAGAGTCCACTACTGTCGACATCTTGGGATTTAGCACGGCGTGACATCACCATCGGCAGAAGACAGCTGATACATTTGTGTGGGTGAAAAACTGAAGGCGTCGCTCGAAGACAGCTGATACATTTGTGTGGGTGAAAAACTCAAGGCGTTGCCTGAAGACAGACGATACATCGTTTCCACGTGAGCGCTCGTCACCAACGTTTGACACGCTCTTGCATTGTCGAGGTTTCACCTTACATTGCTATACAGAAGGTCCTCCATTTAGACCTCTGTTCACTTATGGTCACTCTATTTTTTTGCAGAGACTTTACATATTTGGATTATCTAACCTGAAGTCTTCCACTTAAGTACTGTTGGATTATTTGGATTATTTGGTGAATTATTATTTTGGATTATTTGGATTATTTTGTGGATTACTTTGGAGTACTTGACAGAACTTATCTGTATTGTAAATTTGAGCATTTGAGCCATCTTATGGCATTGAACTGGATTATTTTTCTTCTACCACTTTAGTGCTCATAGTAACGTGTATTCTAAAATTGGATTACTTATACATGGATTATTATTCTTAATTTGGATTACTTATAGTATACATGGACATGGATTATCATTCTTAAATTGGATTACCTATACATGGATTATTAGCGAACCACCCAAGCTATAAGAGGATTAAACTACACTAGTCGACAAGAAAAGAGTCTGTAAGTCACTATTAACAAATTAAATACATGCATATGATTATAAAGTTAAAAGTACATGGACTTTGCCTTGATGTAGCAGTAATTAAACTTGATTGTTAGTAGAGTTAGTAATTGATAACTCTTGGCATTTTGGAGCCATATTTTGATTTCATTTTTCTAAGTGTTCTTTTAAGGGTGGCTGGAGAGGGACTATTTTATGAACTATCATAACAATAGGATCTATTAGGGTCTATCCTATTTGTTCTCTAACCTCTATAAGGCCCAATGCGTTTGAGGCTCTCCTTGTTGGTACGGAGGTCATAGAATATAGTGGGAAATTATTTATTTAGCTGTTGAGTCTTGTTTGTACTTCTGTCAGTGTACTTAATCTGTATCTATATTGTTGTTTGTTTAAAAGTCCTGTATCCATATATCTGTATTTCTCCTGTGACATTTCTACTTTTTATTAATTTCTTTAAAAGCAGACTGTGTTGTTCTCTATATTGTTTCTGTGTTTGTCCTTTTTACTTATATTGTACATATATTTTTCTTTCTCTTACTAATTTACATTTTTTACTATTTTACTCTGGCACAACAGCACACATGTATAACATATGTTGACATTTGTGAATATTGAATTTGAATAGTTTATAATTGAGTAACTGAGTAAATTTTGATCTAGATCTATACATTTGTTTCACAATTATCACTACATTCTTTCATTACATTGTAACCATTGATTGAAATTTTTATATTATTGTGTAATATACACATGTTAAATAATTGACACACACTGTATTGACAAGTATAACACAGTACATTCCTTTCTCACTTAACTACACAAAGCATTAAACATGTCGTCCTATGACAAAATATTAGAGCTAGTGAAAATCATGGAACTAGAAGGGGATGAGAAAAAAGAATTTATCAAAAAAGAATTAGAAAAAGCTGAAAAAGAAAAAGATAGGGCTGAAAAGGATAAAGACAGGGAAGAAAGAGCTGCTGAAAGAGCTCATCAGAAAACATTAAAAGAACTAGAAACTAAACAAAGAGAAAGCCAAGACAAAGTAGAGTTAGCTAAACTAGAAGCTGCCAAAACAAATTCCA
This sequence comes from Biomphalaria glabrata, assembly GCF_947242115.1. Classification (NCBI taxonomy): domain Eukaryota; kingdom Metazoa; phylum Mollusca; class Gastropoda; family Planorbidae; genus Biomphalaria; species Biomphalaria glabrata. The sequence goes on from NC_074714.1 coordinate 53,452,302, forward strand.
ACATTAATACCCAACAGTCTACAACAAAGCCATTCATCTCCAAATTCCACAAATACAACTCTAAAGATGAAACACTTGAAAACTATTTAGTCCAATTTGAGCATATAGCCTCAACCTATAGTCTTGACAATGAGGACATGGCCAAACACCTACTAGCAAATTTGTCAGGAGAACCCCTCAACATTATTTCCACTTTAACTGTAGACCAAAAGAAAGACTATGCAGCAGTAAAGACTAGATTATTAGAACACTTTGGAAAAAACTCAGACTTTTATCGTAAGCTGTTCAGGGACACTAAATTGAAAAAAGATGGGGACTTCAACAGGATAATATTCGACATGAGGACTAATATGATAAAATGGTTAGAGCTAGCAAAATGTGACATCAAAGACCCGACACAAATCCTAGACATGCTACTCATTGACAATGTCCTCAACAACGTGACAGACTTAGTATTTACGTTCCTCAAAGAAAAGAAGATCAAGACAGAGACTGAACTGATAACGAATCTAAATCTATTTAAAGACAGTCACCCTGGACACACGATCGACAAAAGAGACCTACACCAACTAGTAGCCACAGCAACAACATTCAACAACAACAACAACGACAAATTCAAATGGTCCAACACCAAGACTTGTTTCAATTGTGGGAGAAAAGGTCATGTAAAAAACCAATGCAAAGCTCCTATAAACTACAATAACAATTACAGATACAGAAGCTACACTAGTTTCTACAACCCAAACAGCTACAAACAAAACAACAATAACTACAATAATAGACCACATAGACTACACCAGAGTGCAAGTCCCAATGAAAGAAGAAATTTTGCAAACAGTTACCAACACAATAGCTATAACAGAAACAACAGACAATCTAGGAGGGACACATACAACAATCAGTCTAATAACCATCTACACAGAAATAATAATAGTCATGACAATAGAGAAGAATTAACAGCCTACATGCATTACAGTAAGCCAAAATTGAACCTATACCCCTCATACGTAAATGGAATTAAAGTAGAAGCCCTCAGAGATACAGGAAGCAGTGCCATATTAATAAATTCAAAACTAGTAAAACCAGATCAAAAACTGCCAGAAAAGATCAAACTTACATATGCTAATCAAAAGAAATTTGATATTTGTGATACAGCCAGAATACACCTAGATACCCCATGGATAACTGGAGAAGTAGATGTTATTATTTTAGATTCACCAGCACAAGATTTAATAATTGGTAATGTTAATGGTATAAATGATTTAAGTAAAGAAGAAATTATGGAATGGGCAGCAAAAAAGGGTGAAATTTGTGAACTAGATACAAGTCCTACTACAAACCACTTAACTAATGATAACATTATTAGAGTAGAGAATTTATCAGGATACACTAGATGGCAAACAATTATGGGAGAGTTCAGCAATGTAGCACATGTTAAATGGGTAGATATAAGAACTCAAGATAGATCAAATAAAATTGCATTTGTACACTTAAACACAGTAGAAGATTGTTATAGAATTATTAAAGCATTCAATAATAAGCTATTTAGAGGAAGATATATTAATGTCAAATATGAAAATGTTTAACTTCACAATGTAATTAGAAACAACCATTTTCAATCAGGTCAACCTGACATTTTTCTCTTGCCATGATTCAAATAAGTCATGACACTTTATTGTTACAATTTTCTTTTGGGTCATGATGACATTTATGCTTATGATCAATAACAGATCATCTATTTTCTACTCATTGTATTTTATTGTCAACTTGTAATATGACAAAAGCCAGAAGTGTTTATTTTGTGTGTATATATTGTATTTCATTACTGATTGTGCACAGCAATGTAAACAATGAGATGTAAACAACAGTGAACTACTTGAACTGTTGACCTGAATCTTTTTTTTTTTTCATAACAACTCACAGATGTAAATATTGTCTAAAATTTTTTACACACCTGAATACTACAATGAATGTTTGTAAACATGGAAATTTGTTTACTATTGTACTTCAATACTACACTCAGACTATTTATAGTAGTCTTATGCAAGGTCAACCTTGAACTGGATTGACATGTATCTGAAAACTTTTTTCATTTTTCTTGAGGATGGCAAAACTTAGAATAATATTTTGACACAGCACATCACAGTTGTAAATAAATATGAAATTTTTTTCTGTAATCATTTTGAGTAAATTTACTCAGTGTGTCAAATGATACACATTAATAATGTTGTGCATCTACAATTATAGTATGACATTGGATGTGGAATAACTTGTATATTTTTCTCCTTTTTATATTCATTAACATGTGATTGTTTGTACAAATTTTTTTTTCAGTACAAATGCATGCATAAAGTTTGTTAACACTTGATGGAGGTACTTTTCATTACAATTAATGTTACATTTCAGTGATTTTGCTCTCAGTGAATTAAGTATATAAATGATTTTTTGGACTCAGTAATTTATATGATGTTATACATAATTACTAAGATTATATAAGATGACATGAGCAATTGGAGTGAACTTACAGCACTTGATAGAATAATGGACTAAGCTCATATATATTTGTACAGTGATATTAATGTAAAATATATCTGTCAAAGATTTTTGGTCAAAAATCTTTTTGGAGTGTGGGGCGTATGTCACAGTCCAGTTTTAGAACCTCTGTGACATGAAGTGACACTCAGTCACCTATTGTAACATTCCGTGCGAGCAAACACGAGGTTATGTGAATAAGTTAAAGGACTCTGAAATAAGGGTCAAAAGTTAGTTAGTGAAGAACTCCAGCAGAGAGTGGATGTATGATTTTCTCTGTCTGTAATATGAATGAATATTAATGAATTTGATTTAATGTTAACTTGAGAGTTTTCTTTGGACTTGTATTTTGAACATTTCATAGATGTGACTACTTATTCCACATGGCATGAACAGCCAGTATTCATTGGTGTATATTTTGTGACGGCTGAAGTCGCCAGTATTTCCTGTAATTTATCTATATACATAATAAATTCCACGTCTGCTACCACTGTGTTCACCAGTAATTCTATATGTGTCATTGGAGACTTTAGTATATTAGTAATGTTGCGCACTTGCAAATCTAGTGCGTCTAATAAAGTACATCGCTAAGAGGTGTGTCATAGCCGCACCAGAAGAGGTACCTACATCACACGGACGCACCCACGCCGCTACACCTACACGAAAAACCAGGTAGCGACAATATGTGATACCATTTGTATATTATGTCGCACCACACTCTAATCTCAAATTTTATGATTAGTAAATATAAAAGGAAAAAGGTGGCAGGGGCGATACATGCCATCTCCTTTCCCTTATCGGACAAAGCAATAATTTTTCTTTTTGTATTATAGTTAAGAAATTACAAAATGTAAAAAAAAAATCAGCCACTAATATAATTTATTCTTTAATGCCAAATGCAATCATTAGCAGAAATTATAAAAAGGAGCGAGGATAAATCGTTTTCATTCTACCGCCCCTCCCATTTCCAGACAGAGTTTATGTAATTTCACATGAATTTATCATAATTATTTTAAGAAAGACTTTGCTTTGGAAAAGTTAGAATTCAAACAAAAATTTTCAGTATAAGAGTCACGATTGAGATGAGTAGCCTTTTTTCCAACCTCTACTCAATCTAATATTTTTCTAGTTAAATTAGGGACTATAACTCACAATTTATGCTTGAATTTTATTGAATATTATTTATTGCATTTTTTTTCGGCGGCGATCCTCAAAGCCTTAATCTAAATATGTGGGGTATCTGATCTTTTCAAGGAACAAATCGGTTTTATTTGCAATGTATTAAGGGCGTATACATTCAAATTAGAATATTTTTCAAGTACCATATTATTCAAATGGTCCTTTTTTTAATAGGATGAATAATGAGCTTTAGGTAAGGAGAATGTGTTTCTTCAGCGAAGAATGCAAGAAAACGCTTTTAGCGTCGGGGCTTCGCCCCGAAAATCACTGATGAATAGTGAGCTGTAGTTGTCAGGAGCAGGCGTTTCTGCAGTGAAAAATGCAAGAAAACGCTTTTTGGAGTCTGATTAATAATAAGCTGTAGATGTCAGGAGAATGCGTTTCTTCTGTGAAGAATGCAAGAAAACGCTTTTAGCGTCGGGGCTTCGCCCCGAAAATCACTGATGAATAGTGAGCTGTAGTTGTCAGGAGCAGGCGTTTCTGCAGTGAAAAATGCAAGAAAACGCTTTTGGCGTCGGGGCTTCGCCCCGAACTCCACTGATTGATAAAGAGCTGTAGATATCAGAAGCAGGCGTTTCTGCAGTGAAAAATGCAAGAAAACGCTTTTTGGAGTCGGGGCTTCGCCCCGAACTCCACTGATTAATAATAAGCTGTAGATGTCAGGAGAATGCGTTTCTTCAGTGAAGAATGCATGAAAACGCTTTATGCGTCGGGGCTATGCCCCGAAAATCACTGTAGTTGTCAGGAGCAGGCGTTTCTGCAGTGAAAAATGCAAGAAAACGCTTTTGGCGTCGGGGCTTCGCCCCGAACTCCACTGATGGATAAAGAGCTGTAGATGTCAGGAGAATGCGTTTCTGCAGTGAAGAATGCATGAAAATACTGAGAAATACTGCTTATTTATTCTTATATATTTATATATATATATGTGCTGTACGCACGTTTATGTATAGGGTTAGGGTTTACTGGGCGTTAGGGTTAGGGTTTGAAAAAAAATCGCTCCCCCCCCCACTCCAAAGTTCTGGATCCGCTAGTGACATGAAGTAGATATGTCATAGCAGTAAATGAATGCGATGCTGGTTAACAAAAATCTGAACAATTATTATTAGATAGTTTTATAATTAATACCTGTTAATGTTTTAAAATTATTATTTAAACTTATACAACAAAGCTACGTTTTCAACGACAACGCACCACTTGATAACGAGTGTCGTAATGACACAATTTAATGAATCTGAGACTTAATGTCTTGGAAAAAGTAAAGTTCCCCTTTCAAGGGGGGGGGGAGGAGGGGGCTTTCATACCTTGCGATCTATAGGGGAGATGATGTTAAGGTCATCTGATTCTTTGGCGAACAGTTAACGCGCAGGATTTCATGCGGCCAGTACGACGACCAACAGTCATTACGTTCCGCAAATAAAGTCAGGTTCCCATTAGAGTTGGGTGGACTAAGAAGCGCACTAAATATCCAAAATTAAAAAATACCAGTCTTCATAGAGATTTGAACACAGGACACCAGTTTTGGAAGTCAAGCTCAACCACTCAGCCACTGAAAGCCCCTCCCTTTTGGATAACGTGATAGTAAAAAAACAACAACAAGTAAATGTCAATAATGTGAGGTGACAATGTTTATTATTATTATCATGTTAGAAATGAACGAGTAGTCATTCTCTGGCGCTGCCAGGGTCGAGTTTCGCTAAAGAGAAACAAAATTCATCGTAGTCCCTTTAACAGTTTCCACTGAGAAGTTTTCCGGTGATGTGGCAGGTCTGCAGAAGTACCGCCCTCTGACAGGCAACGAGAATGTTCCTACGAATGCTAAGGGCCTTTAAGGTATCTGTGAGGTCAGTTGTTATTATCCTCTCGGTTGATATAACAATGGGGTATATTGTTGTTTTAGATAATTTCCATAAACGCTTAATCTCCAAGCCAAAGTTATTATTATGTTATTATGCTAAAACGAACTAATATTCATTCCATTCTCTAGCACTTCCAGGTTTGAGGCTTCGTTAAAGAGTAAATAAACAATTCATTGTAGTCCTTTTAGCAGTGCCCACTGACGAATTATTAATCTTATTACTATTGTGGATGCGTGGTCGAGAGGCTAAGTACGCTTGAACTTGGCTTGGTTTGGCTATTTATGTAGGGGGCTCGAGGTTCGACACCCGACTCGAGCAAAGTTGTGTTTACTGAGCACGGCAAACCTTCTCCCAGACCCCCTCTCACCGGTCCACAAATGAGATTGGACCATAGCGCTCTGAGCATGCTATAAGCATGAAACTAGCGCTACATTAAAGCTACAATTTAATTTTTAATTTATTATTATTATTACTATTACTAAGGCTTATACTACGACTGCTATGTTGATCCTAATTGGAATTCTGTTGTGATTACAAACCTCTTCTAAAGAGAAACAACACAACAGAAACAGGAATAAATAGAACAGACACAGGATAAAGAGTTCATCCAGCGACTACACACAGACGTCGTGATCCTTTTCACGCCTGCTAGCCAACGAGTGGCGCTGATGCAGTCTGGCCGAGTAAGGAACGAACGAGTTTTTGTACGGTTCGATTCTCGCCTTGATTGACAGAAGTCTCCCACTTGCTGACGACTTGGAGAGGTTGTGATGGAGCGGGTGGCTGTTGTATTAATATTAAAAGTTTTCTTTTCCGATTTAGCAGAGACATTTTGTTTAATAAAGTTCGTTTTAATATGGTGTTGCGCGTGTGGTTTGTGTTAATAAAAGCAAACTATGTTTGTTTTTTAAACTATTTTTTTTTTAAATAGCTTTTTGTATAGCGTATCTTTCATTTCAGAGCATGTTCAATGCTCTCTGGTCATCCAACCCTTCACTTGTGTGCTCAAATGGAGATGGTGTATGTGAGAAAGTTTCAAGGAGTAACTAGGCCTACTTAGCACGATTCCGGAGTCAAACTCAAGCTGCTGCCTTTTGCCACTATGCCAGACATCTCATGGTTTAAAGTATCGTAAGTGGAGGAGTCAATATTTACATTTTCTCTCTTGTTTCCTCAAGAACCCTACTTTAAAATGATAGGCATGTACAGACTTAGGTCAGATAGGCATGCATAGTCTTAGGTCAGTCAATATGTAAGTGAGGTAAAAAAAAAATAAAGGGTGCTTAACTTTATTTCGTTTTCTCGATTACCTCCCTTATCTCATACTGTATTGCGTTTTCTCGATTACCTCCCTTATCTTATACTTTATTTCGTTTTCTCGATTACCTCCCTTATCTTATAAGTACAAACTCTTATTTACGCGCCACCATTTCAAAGCTTTTTTTAAATGCTAATCTAGATTAAGTACACACTTACCTGGTCAAACTCCTTTATAATGAAAATAGCTATATAGCCCATGACCACGAATTCAAGCCAGTGAATGGTTGTTTTGTTTAGTTTTGAGACCAACAGTAAACTGAAGGCCGTTAGAAATATCAAGTAAGAGATCTGTAGACCAAATAAATACACAAGACAGTCATTTTGAAATATGGAGTTCACTTGAACTTGTTTAATGCTATAACTGTTGAGGAAGGTCCACCTAACTGAATTTTTTTTGAAGAACGCTAAGAATTACCGAATAAGAAAAAAGAGCAAAGTAGTCGGGCTCAACGGGAGGAAAAAAAAAGTGTTTTGTTAAAGTAGGATTATACATTCTTTTAGGCGTTTAAATGTCATGAATTACCTATTCTTTCCTCAACATGACAGCTTGTAAAATTATATTTATAAGCTATAGCATAATGCATCGGATTTCAACCAGTATAAGTGATCCTTCTTCCCTATTGCTATTAGAGCATGGAATGGGTTGTCTGAGCTAGCCAGGAAAACCAGTGACTTGGCAGAATTTAAGTCATTGGTTAATATGCATGACTAAATGGATGACGCGTAGGACGTAATCATCTTCTTTTTTTTTTTGAAGTAACGTCTGTATTATGTAAGATAAGATAAGATAAGATAGGGCAACTGCAGAGTTGACTTGTGAAGAAACATACCCCAATTTCAAGCAAGATGGATTTGAGCTCTCGGCTCCATGGTGACGACAGTCCTAAGACTGTTCCTAACGACAAGCCAACCATACAAATTGCTAAATGCTATAGGATCCAAATTGTTACCATTTCTTTTTTTTTAGTCATATAAGTCCAATTTATTTAAAGATTATTATAAAGTGCTACCAGTTTATATATTGGCAAAATTCGACTACATTTGAAGTAAAAATTGTATATAAATATAACCATACGGCGTTAAGTATAATTAAGACATTGTACCGTATCAATGATCTGGTCAGAATATTATTTTGTTTTTTTTAGAATTAGACAATTTTCTTGGCTTGATCGTCCAGTCATGAAGCGAGAGTGAATTATCCCAGACAAAAGAAATGAAAGCCTGGGAAATAGTTATGGTCGGAACGATGTCGCCCACACAGCAGTTCCCCCCTCTCCATGTAGCTCATGTATCTAAAGGAGCAGCATGTACTGATAGAAGCTTGATCAGCGGCGTCGCTGGCTTTGACAATGTGTCGTACTGTGTGCTGCAAACTGTCTAAACTCTAAAGGACTTCTGCTCCTGATTTTTTCTCAAGGCTGTTTGGGTATAGCTGCTATATAGCAGACTTTGAATTCAGAGTTTTCCTTCTCCTAGGTGGGTAGCCAACCAAGGCTAACGAGCCCCTCTTTATAAAATGCCATTAAAAATTCGTGGAAAGGCCAAAGCCAAAAAAAAAAAAAAGCCTTTAACAGTTACTAATTTTAAGACATATTTAAAAATTAACTATTCAACTTACTACCATACCATACAGTAGAGCTTACCATGTCCATTCGACAACGTCCCATGGGTGATAGTAGAGTTTCTTTAATACCATAAGTGGGCTGGTGAAGAACAAGGATTGTTTAATAAATGTAATCTTCCAGGCATCATGCAGACTTCTATAAAGTAGTTTGTATAGAATGAAACTGTCTTAAAAAAGGTGCAAATTTGTATTTGTCTTAATGAGAATTAATTATTATATTCTGATCTAAAACTCATCACAACATTCGACTTCTGAATGGTGAATCTTTATGATTTAAATAGATTAATCGATGTGTTTTTATCAAACATTTGGTGTTTCTATAATTTGGATGTTAAAATTTGATTGATATAGTTTATACTTGTGGCATTAAGATAGGAAGATTGCATTTTTTGTATAATATATTGGGTGTATTTTTATAATATTATTTGCTAGACAAGTGATTTCTCTTTATGAAAGTAGCGGGTATATAAAAGTGCTTTTTTGTGACGGTACGCACCGGTTCGGCGTACCGGCACCTTTTACAATGTGGGGAAAAAGTATTACTTTTCTTGTATTTTAACGTTTATTATTAATTTGTTAGTAGTTAATTAGGCAATCCATCACTGAGTACCGGCACCTGTTATTTCTTTTTACAAAAAAGTACTGTATATATATATATATATATATTTTCCCTTTCTCTCTCTATCCCTCTCTCATCTCTCTTACTCTTTCTCTATCCATCATTCTTTCCTTTCTCTTTCTCTGTTCTTTCTCTCTCTCACGCTTTTCTATCTTTTTTTTCTTCTTATCACTCCTTTTCAATCTTATGTTCCTCTTTTTCTCTTCTCTTCCCTTCCCTTCCCTTCCCTTCTCTTCTCTTCCCTTCCCTGCCCTTCCCTGCCCTTCCCTTCCCTTCTCTTCTCTTCCCTTCTCTTCCCTTCCCTTCCCTTCTCTTCTCTTCCATTCCCTGCCCTTCCCTTCTCTTCCCTTCCCTTCCCTGCCCTGCCCTGCCCTGCCCTTCCCTTCCCTTCCGTTCTCTTCTCTTCCCTTCCCTTCCCTTCCCTTCTCTTCTCTTCTCTTCCCTTCCCTTCCCTTCCCTTCTCTTCTCTTCTCTTCCCTTCCCTTCTCTTCTCTTCCCTTCCCTTCTCTTCTCTTCCATTCCCTTCCCTTCCCTTCCCTTCCCTTCTCTTCCCTTCTCTTCTCTTCTCTTCTCTTCCCTTCCCTTCCCTTCTCTTCCCTTCCCTTCCCTTCTCTTCTCTTCCCTTCTCTTCTCTTCTCTTCTCTTCCTTTCCCTTCCCTTCCCTTCCCTTCCCTTCCCTTCTCTTCTCTTCCCTTCTCTTAACTTCTCTTCCCTTCTCTTCTCTTCTCTTCTATTCCCTTCCCTTCCCTTCTCTTCTCTTCCTTTCTCTTCTCTTCTCTTCTCTTCCCTTCCCTTCTCTTCTCTTCTCTTCCCTTCTCTTCTCTTCCCTTCTCTTCTCTTCTCTTCTCTTCCCTTCTCTTCTCTTCTCTTCCATTCCCTTCTCTTCTCTTCTCTTTTCTTCTCTTCTCTTCTCTTCCCTTCTCTTCTCTTCTCTTTTCTTCCCTTCTCTTCTCTTCTCTTCTCTTTTCTTCCCTTCCCTTCTTTTCTCTTCTCTTCTCTTCTCTTCCCTTCCCTTCCCTTCCCTTCTTTTCTCTTCTCTTCTCTTCCCTTCCCTTCCCTTCCCTACTCTTCCCTTCCCTACTCTTTCCTTCCCTTCCCTTCTCTTCTCTTCTCTTCCCTTCCCTTCCCTTCCCTTCTCTTCTCTTCTCTTCCCTTCCCTTCCCTTGCCTTCTCTTCTCTTCTCTTCTCTTCTCTTCCCTTCTCTTCTCTTCCCTTCCCTTCCCTTCCCTTCTCTTCTCTTCTCTTCTCTTCTTTTCTCTTCTCTTCTTTCTCTCTCTCTCTCTCTCTCTCTCTCTCTCTCTCTCTCTCTCTCTCTATATATATATATATATATATATATATATATATATATATATATATATTCCATTCTTCTTGCAATCTTCTTGTCAAAGCACCTTCTCGCTAGACATACTTAAGAATTACATAATGATTACATAACACTTAAGTAATAATGAAATAAACCTTACAAGGTCATTGCATACTACTTACTTCTGCCATATCCAGATCTTCTCCAACGTAGGTGGACCAAGACTCACTGTTGACATCAGTACAAGGTTGCTGTTGTAGGAACAGTTTGTTGTCCGTGTTTAGAGCGATCGTTATACAGGATTCTTCACACTTCGGAATATTTTTGACCAGTAGATACCAAGTTCTCAGCCAATCTTTCTTATAGCAGGATTCCAAAATCTTAACGGTAATATCCTCATATACCCTGTAAAATGTGCAGTGGCTTACTTTGCTTAAGTATTATAGTTGATATTAATATTTTACGTTTAGTAATAGGAAGGAACAATTATCTTCGATGTTGATCCTTTTTAAAAAAGATCAACCCTAGCAGTTCTCGAAGCACTAAGCAAGTCTCATGTGTGTCAGGGTCTTTTCTTACTTGGCCCAAGTTAACATAAGGAACCTGGCAGTTTGTGATAAAATGAGAATCTGTACTCTCGACTTTTGAGTAATCTATATTTAAATGTCGACCAAGCGGTGGTTCTCTCAACCCTTCTATATGAATCTGAGACATGGGCGTTATACAGAAAGCAACTAAGACTACTTGAGGACTTTCACCAAAGATGCTTGCGCTCCATAATGGACATACGGTGGCCAAACCGCACTACAAACAGCGATGTCCTTGCGAACTCCGGTATGAACAATAATATATAGGGACTTCTTCTAGTCCGATAGTTACGCTTTGCAGGGCACGTATCTCGTATGGGGGACGAACTTTTTTGGTGAGCTCAAAGGTGGTCGACGTAACAGAGGCGCCCCACGGAAACGTTTTAAAGACCAGCTTAGGCAACAACTTGGCCTAGCTGACGTAGAAGAGAGCACCTGGTTGCATGCGGCCTCAGAACCAGGCAGCTGGAGGTCACACACGAAAGCCGCGGGATACGCATTTGAGACCAAGAGAAAATCCGCTGCCGAGGACAGACGCAGACGCCGAAAAGAAAATCTTAATCGACACCGGCGGACAACGGTTATGCTTGCCCTGGATGCAGCAAAATATGTGGGTCTCAGCTGGGAATGCGTAGCCACGAGGAATATTGCATTTCTCATTCATCTTCGGGCACGAGGACAAGCCTTATTATTATTATATTTATTATTATATAAATAAGAAAAAATAATGTAATTGTACTGCAAATATTACAATATTTTTTCAGGTTTCACTAAAAATCAATGTAGAGTATCGAGGCTATATAAAGAAGCAGAGACAGGGAATATTTTCATTAAATAAATGACAATTTTTCATTTAATAAAAGCGCTCACCTTAAATACTTTTCAAATTTTGCTTGTTTAGTTTTTAAATGCTCCTCCTCCAGTTTTTCTTTCAAGACATATTGTGCAAGTAATGCCATCCCTGTAAGATACTTTACGAATAGACAGCAAGATTAAAAGAAACAATATATATATATATATATATATATATATATATATATATATATATATATATATATATATATATATATATATATATATATAAACAAAATATATATAAAACAAAAACGAAGCTTAGATTAAGTATAACTGTATCAGTTAGTTTAGATCAGACATGTAATGATACTTATGATATACAAGATAATAAGTCTGTGCGATTAGAAACATCGGAATATCTGTACCAAATGTTTTTATTTAACTTTCTCAATGCGAAATGATCCTAGCACTTGACTGGACCAGTTGTGAAAGGGGAGGGAAGAAGGGTGAATGTTTAATATACGTTTTTTTAAGGCACACAAAAAATCACTCAGGGCTCAAGAGTCCCCCAAGGGGACTAATTCAACTTATACCACCACATCTATCAAGGATGATTTATTCCCCTTGTTCAAGATATAAAAAAAAAAAAAAATTTATTAGCAATAGCTAATTAACTAATTTGTTAATTTTTTCATCGATTCTTTTGTTGTAATGTGAAATAAATAAATGTGTAAGACTTGAGCTTAATCCGAGATTGGGTGTGGCAGAAATAACAAGTACAAACTTTTTATTAGACAGACTGACAGAGTGATTTCTTATAAGCTCTGTAATTATTGAAGTCCAATACTTATTTAAGTAATACACACGGGTAACAATGTGGAATATAATAGAAATGAAACTGAGGCTTAATCCATAAACTCAAGATGACCAAGTATTATCTTTGTATTCATAGATGTAAGATAGTCACGGGTAATCAGCTCTTTGCTTTAACATTTGAAGTTGACGTTCCTCTTCT